>NC_091306.1:28346547-28481547 GCF_038502225.1 Cherax quadricarinatus | reverse complement strand
TTTTACAAACTTACAAATGGATGTGAATGAACTAAAAGTAGACACATATTAATATGCATTTATTTCGCCTGATCAAGTGATCATCCACTACCTGTTCAGTTTGTGTTCTTACATTGTCTCAACTCTGTATCTCGTTCTCTCTCTCTCGTTTACTCTTTCGTTAACTAGTTGGCTCTCATTGACGATGGCGTCTAAGGTTAGCTGTAATAAAAAGAGAAGTCGTAAGCCTCTTGCTTTAAGTGCCAAGTTAGAGGATGATGGTGTGCCATTCTGATTTTATTCAATAAACACCCTGCCACTCACCTCTCACACATTAATATTAATATTTTAAGGTAAGTAATAAGTGTACTCTGTGTGTATCATACATTTTATTGTGTTTTTAATGCCTATTTATATTGCTAACTTAATATAAGTTAGTGTAAACTTGTTGTCTGGCATTTATTGCATATTTTGTGTGTGCTCTGATAATAATACTTGTGGAGCCGTGTGGTAGCCGGGTGGAGGGACAACATTACGTTTTCTCTGCTCAGCCATCAGAGAAAACGTGTATGAATCTGCGTTTGGCCCAGCCGCTCCCCCACTCCACTTTTGTTTACAATTTTTGGCATTAATTATTCATTACTTCTACCTTCGTTTATGATGGCATCTAAAGGTAGTTGTTAGAAATGATTAAATTCAGCGAACAAGGCATGTCGATGTTAATAATATGGCTCTGGGCCACAGCGTAGGTAGCCGGTAGGTGTACGGGCTACACCTACCGGCTACCTACACTGACTTTCTACAAATAAATACTACTCACCTCTCTTCCTATATTAAGACTACACATATTTTAAGGTAAATAATGAGTGTACTGTATGTGTATTTTACCTCTTTGGGATGTTTTAAATATCGTATATTAAGTATGAGACGGGGAGCCAGTGCTACCTACACCTGGGCTACCTGCACCTGACTTCCTACAAATAAGTACTACTCACCTCTCTCCCTACATTAAGATTACAAATACTTTAAGTAATGAATTTACTGTGAATGTATTTTACTTTGTGTGTTTTTAATGCCTAGTTCTATTACTAACTTAATATAATTTAGTGTAAACTTGTTGTCTGGCATTTATATGCATTTATAAATGGAAAAAAATAGCGTTCTGCCTTCCGGCGATGTCTGCTTTCCGGCGACAGCCTGGAACCTAACCCGCCGTATAAGTGGGGCCCTACTGTATTCCAATTTCAAAACAGGGTCCAGAATAAACAATGCAAGCATTCCTGGCACTAAAATAACATTTCCTCTGTTTATTAGTTCTGTTTCTAGGCTTTACAGATGAATTCTCTTTGATTTTTTATTCACACCAAAAAGTAGATTTACCGTTATGCAATATTGTAATAATTGTATAAATAATATCAGCGCATTCATGAACGCACATTAGACCCACCAGCTGATGTGTATTGGACGCATGATGTGATCTGTTTACTTTTGAACATCAGCAAAACTCAAACATTTCTGCTATTTTGAGCTCAATTTCAAGCTATTTTCATTAATAAAACCAATTAAAAATCATTTTTTATTTCTGTAATATATCCTTCATTTTATCAAATGAGACCAAGAAACTGCAAATACAGCCATAAAAACCATACAAAAATAAACTGTAAATTTGCTGTTTAAATAAATAAACATGGTCCCAGTTTTTTCTTATTATGCACTATGTGCTGTTTGATTTGTTTTATATGGTGCACACTTATCACAGATGCATTCTCTCATATCTAGGCCAAAATTTACCACTCGCAACTCATCTGAGTGAGCTGAGTTCATGATGTAGTACTATGGCTTGGACCCTGGCTTCAAAGCCATAGAACTACGGGACGGACCCTCAAAGGGTTAAGAAAAATGTTGGGCAAGCATGAAGTTATTTGGTTAGTTGAAACTGTACAGTGATGGGGGATTTCAACTTAAGGCACCTAAAATGGAGGAATATAGCAAATAATATTGTTGCAGTAATAACACCAAGAGGCAGCTCTAATGAAAACTCACACTCACACGAGCTTTTAAATCTCTGCACAAAATTCAATTTAAACCAGCAAATAATAGCCTACTAGACTGGAGAATACACTAGACCTCATCTTCACTCACAATGATGATCTGATAAGAAATGTCACCATATCAAAAACAATATACTCAGATCACAACAAAATTGAGGTTCAGACATGTATGCGTGGAGCCCCAGACCGACATAATGAGATTAGTCACGAGGGAGCATTCACCAAATTCAACTTCAATAACAAAAACAAAGTGGGACCAAGTAAACCAAGTCCTAACCGATATAAGCTGGGAAGATATACTAAGCAACACAGACCCCAACTTATGCCTAGAACAGATTAACTTGGTGGCACTCGATGTATGCACAAGGCTTATTCCTCTAAGAAAAAGGAGTAGATGTAAAATAGAAAGAGACAGGCGCTCCCTTTACAGGCGACGGAAAAGAATAACAGAGCGGCTAAAAGAGGTCAATATATCTGAAATGCGTAGGGAGACACTGGTCAGAGAAATAGCAAGCATCGAACTTAAGCTAAAGGAATCTTATAGGAGTCAGGAATCGCGGGAAGAACTAAAAGCCATAAATGAAATCGAAAAAAACCCTAAGTATTTCTTCTCCTATGCCAAATCAAAGTCGAGAACAACGTCCAGTATTGGGCCCCTACTTAAACAAGATGGGTCCTACACAGATGACAGCAAGGAAATGAGTGAGCTACTCAAGTCCCAATGTGACTCAGTTTTTAGCAAGCCGCTAACCAGACAGAGTCGAAGATCAAAATGAATTTTTTATGAGAGAGCCACAAAATTTGGTTAACACAAGCCTATCCGATGTTATCCTGACGCCAAATGACTTCAAACAGGTGATAAATGACATGCCCATGCACTCTGCCCCAGGGCCAGACTCGTGGAACTCCGTGTTCATCAAGAACTGCAAGAAGCCCCTATCACGAGCCTTTTCCATCCTATGGAGAGGGAGCATGGACACGAGGGTCGTCCCACAGTTACTAAAAACAACAGACATAGCCCCACTCCACAAAGGGGGCAGTAAAGCAACAGCAAAGAACTACAGACCGATAGCACTAACATCCCATATAAAAATCTTTGAAAGGGTCCTAAGAAGCAAGATCACCACCCATCTAGAAACCCATCAATTACACAACCCAGGGCAACATGGGTTTAGAACAGGTCGCTCCTGTCTGTTTCAACTATTGGATCACTACGACAAGGTCCTAAATGCACTAGAAGACAAAAAGAATGCAGATGTAATATATACAGACTTTGCAAAAGCCTTCGACAAGTGTGACCATGGCGTAATAGCACACAAAATGCGTGCTAAAAGAATAACAGGAAAAGTCGGTCGATGGATCTATAATTTCCTCACTAACAGAACACAGAGAGTAGTCGTCAACAGAGTAAAGTCCGAGGCAGCTATGGTGAAAAGCTCTGCTCCACAAGGCACAGTACTCGCTCCCATCTTGTTCCTCATCCTCATATCCGACATAGACAAGGATGTCAGCCACAGCACCGTGTCTTCCTTTGCAGATGACACCCGAATCTGCATGACAGTGTCTTCCATTGCAGACACTGCAAGGCTCCAGGCGGACATTAACCAAATCTTTCAGTGGGCTGCAGAAAACAATATGAAGTTCAACAATGAGAAATTTCAATTACTCAGATATGGTAAACATGAGGAAATTAAATCTTCATCAGAGTACAAAACAAATTCTGGCCACAAAATAGAGCGAAACACCAACGTCAAAGACCTGGGAGTGATCATGTCGGAGGATCTCACCTTCAAGGACCATAACATTGTATCAATCGCATCTGCTAGAAAAATGACAGGATGGATAATGAGAACCTTCAAAACTAGGGAGGCCAAGCCCATGATGACACTCTTCATGTCACTTGTTCTATCTAGGCTGGAATATTGCTGCACACTAACAGCACCTTTCAAGGCAGGTGAAATTGCTGACCTAGAAAATGTACAGAGAACCTTCACGGCGCGCATAACAGAGATAAAACACCTCAATTACTGGGAGCTCTTGAGGTTCCTAAACCTGTATTCCCTGGAACGCAGGCAGGAGAGATACATGATTATATACACCTGGAAAATCCTAGAGGGACTAGTACCGAACTTGCACACGAAAATCACTCACTACGAAAGCAAAAGACTTGGCAGACGATGCAACATCTCCCCAATGAAAAGCAGGGGTGTCACTAGCACGTTAAGAGACCATACAATAAGTGTCAGGGGCCCGAGACTGTTCAACTGCCTCCCAGCATACATAAGGGGGATTACCAACAGACCCCTGGCAGTCTTCAAGCTGGCACTGGACAAGCACCTAAAGTCGTTTCCTGACCAGCCGGGCTGTGGCTCGTACGTTGGTTTGCGTGCAGCCAGCAGCAACAGCCTGGTTGATCAGGCTCTGATCCACCATGAGGCCTGGTCACAGACCGGGCCGTGGGGGCGTTGAACCCCGGAACTCTCTCCAGGTAAACGCCAGGTGATGTTTATTTTTCTTCTTTCTTTCAATACACCGGCCGTATCCCACCGAGGCAGGATGGCCCAAAAGGAAAAACGAAAGTTTCTCCTTTTACATTTAGTAATACAGTGGTCCCTCGTTTTTCGTAATTAATCCGTTCCTGGAACCGTTACTATAAACGAAATTTACGATTTGTGAATCAATTTTCCCCATAAGAAATAATGTAAATACAATTAATCCGTTCCTGACACCCAGAGTACTAAAACAAAAAAATTTTTTACATGAAATATACATGTAGTACATAAACAATACAATGGGAAATGATGAATGAAACATTAACAGCATAACACTTACCTTTATTGGAGATTCTTCTTAGTGTAAGGGAGACTGGAGGAGGAGGGAGAGTGGATTGTTTATAGTTTGGAAGGGGAATCCCCTTCCAGCAATACCTCAGGTACCAATTGCTTTTCTGGGGTTGCTTCTCTTCTCTGTTTCTTAATGCCACTAGGACCACCTTGAGAGTCACTGGAGTCCTGTCTCGCAAAATAACTGTGGAGAGAGCTCTGTTTCTGGCGTCTCTTTAACACTTCCCTAAAATGGCCCAAGACTTTGTCACTGTACATGTTGCCAATATGGCTTGCAACAACCTTGTTAGGGTGATGTTTCTCCATAAAGCTTTCCATCTTACCCCACATAGTAAAAATCTCTTTAATTTCTGAAGAAGGCACCTTTTTCCATCTCTCTTCCTCCTCCTCTGCAGCAAGATTCTGAGCTGCGATGTGTTGCTCTTCCTGCTGAAGCTCTTGCAGCTCCTCAGTGGTGAGCTCTTCGTTGTGGTCTTCCACCAATTCTTCCACACCCTCCAAACTCACATCCAACCCCATGGAACTCCCCAGTGCCACAATTGATTTTACAACAGACATAGGCTTATTGGGGTCAGTCCCAAACCCTTCAAAATCCCTCTTGTCGACACAATCTGGCCACAATTTTCTCCAGGCAGAGTTCAAAATCCTGGTAGTCACTCTCTCCCAAGCCATACCTATAAGGGTTATGCAATGGAGGATGCTGAAGTGTTCTCTCCAAAATTCCCTTAGGGTCAAGTGAGTGTCTGTGGTCACAGTCAAGCACCTGTGAAACATTGCTTTTGTGTAGTTTTTTTTAAAGTTTGCAATGACCTGCTGGTCCATGGGCTGGAGAAGAGGAGTGGTATTCGGGGGCAAGAACTTTACTGTGATGAACCCAAACTCCTCGAAAATTAGGTCATCCAAGTTTGGAGGATGAGCAGGTGCATTGCCCATTACTAGCAGGCACTTGAGATCCAATTTCTTTTCCAGGAGATACTCCTTCACACTAGGGCCAAACACTTCATTGAATCACTCGATGAAAATTTCCCTCGTGACCCATGCCTTACTATTAGATTTCCAAAACACACACAATTTACTCTTCATAACACTGTTTTTCCTGAACACTCTGGGATTTTCAGAATGGTACACTAGTAATGGCTTCACTTTGAAATCCCCACTAGCATTAGCACAGAACATTAGCATCAGCCTGTCTTTCATAGGCTTGTGTCCTGGCATTGCCTTTTCCTCTTGTGTAATGAAGGTCCTCTTTGGCATTTTCTCAGAGGCCTGTTTCGTCACAATTGAACACTTTTTCAAGTTTCAGTCCTTCAGCCTCTATGTACTCCTGGAATTCATGCACATATTTTTCAGCCGCCTTGTGGTCCGAACTGGCAGCCTTACCATACCTTACCACACTGTATGCCAGTACAGTTCTTAAATCTCTCAAACCAGCCTTTGCTGGTCTTAAATTCACTCATATCACCACTATTTGCAGGCAATTTCTTTACCAAATCTTTATGCAACTGCCTAGCCTTTTCACAAATAATGGAAGTCATAAGAGTATCTCCTGCTAATGGTTTCTCATTTATCCACACCAATAATAACTTCTCAACCTCTTCGAGTACTGGTGATCTCATTTTTGTCAGCATAGTTACCCCCTTTGCAACAACAGCATCCTTGATTTCCTTTTTCTTGGCCAGTATGGAACATAAGGTAGTGTAGGGTTTCTTATACATCCTGGACAGTTCAGCCACACTTGTACCACTTTCATATTGTTCAATGATGGTTTTCTTAAATTCAATCATATTTCTCACCTTCTTTACCACAGGCTTGGCACTAGGAGCTTTCTTTGGAGCCATGGTAGCTTATTTAGTACTTATTTTTTTTTTTTTATTATCACACTGGCCGATTCCCACCAAGGCAGGGTGGTCCGAAAAAGAAAAACTTTCACCATCATTCACTCCATCACTGTCTTGCCAGAAGGGTGCTTTACACTACAGATTTTAAACTGCAACATTAACACCCCTCCTTCAGAGTGCAGGCACTGTACTTCCCATCTCCAGGACTCAAGTCCGGCCTGCCGGTTTCCCTGAACCCCTTCATAAATGTTACTTTGCTCACACTCCAACAGCACGTCAAGTATTAAAAACCATTTGTCTCCATTCACTCCTATCAAACACGCTCACGCATGCCTGCTGGAAGTCCAAGCCCCTCGAACACGAAACCTCCTTTACCCCCTCCCTCCAACCTTTCCTAGGCCGACCCCTACCCCGCCTTCCTTCCACTACGGACTGATACTCTCTTGAGGTCTCACTGTTTCGCTCCATTCTCTCTACATGTCCGAACCACCTCAACAACCCTTCCTCAGCCCTCTGGACAACAGTTTTGGTAATCTCGCACCTCCTCCTAACTTCCAAACTACGAATTCTCTGCATTATATTCACACCACACATTGCTCTCAGACATGACATCTCCACTGCCTCCAGCCTTCTCCTCACTGCAACATTCATCACCCATGCTTCACACCCATATAAGAGCATTGGTAAAACTATACTCTCATACATTCCCCTCTTTGCCTCCAAGGACAAAGTTCTTTGTCTTCACAGACTCCTAAGTGCACCACTCACCCTTTTCCCCTCATCAATTCTATGATTCACCTCATCTTTCATAGACCCATCCGCTGACACGTCCACTCCCAAATATCTGAATACATTCACCTCCTCCATACTCTCTCCCTCCAATCTGATATCCAATCTTTCATCACCTAATCTTTTTGTTATCCTCATAACCTTTACTCTTTCCTGTATTCACTTTTAATTTAGTACTTGCAAGCACTAAAATAAATGGAATATTATGAAATATTTCGCTGGAGCACGCGAGGGGACCTTTGCTCACTGGTAAACAATGCCAGACTGGCTGCCGCCACGGCTCACGCTGTGGGTATGGGTCCGGGACGAATTACGACTCGCGAGTCAACTTATGAAAAGCGAGTCCATGTTTATACGAAAATAACCCTATGATTGGCGAAATTTACGATTGCCGGGAACTACGAAAAGCGAGGGACTACTGTATATACAGGAGAAGGGGTTACTAGCCCTTTGCCCCCGGCATTTTAGTTGCCTCTTACAACATGCATGGCTTATGGAGGAAGAATTCTGTTCCACTTCCCCATGGAGTTAAGAGGAAATAAACAAGAACAAGAACTAGAAAGAAAATAGCAGAAAACCCAGAAGGGTGTGTATATATATGCTTGTACATGTATGTGAAGTGTGACCTAAGTGTAAGTAGAAGTAGCAAGTCGTACCTGTAATCTTGCATATTTATGAGAGACAAAAGACACCAGCAATCCTACCATCATGTAAAACAATTACAGGCTTTCATTTCACACTCACTTGGCAGGACAGCAGTACCCCCCTGGATGGTTGCTGTCTACCAACCTACAAGTGATGTTTATGTACTTCTAAAATGGCAGCTAGGGAGGGAGTAATGGCGAGTGCATTTTCTTTTAATTACCCTCTCTTGGTGGAATATATTAAATTTGCTAAAAATAATTATTAAGAAGTTTTTCTAAAATCATAAGAACTGAAGAAGGTTGATAAGCAATACTAATACAGAATATTTACCTTGGTAGCTGAATATATGCCCATTAAAGGGAGGGGGTACAATCCAGCTATAGAAGCTATGTTAATTATTGCTCCTTTGCCTCTGGTCAGCATCCCAGGAAGGACAAGCTTTGTCATGGCTGGTACTGATGCTACATTCACATTGACGTGGCCCCAGAGGTCCTTCTCAGATGCAAGCTCAAACTCCATCGGATGCGGTAACATTACTCCTACGTTATTTACTGAAACAATTAAGAGATTATCAAGTATTAAAGTAACTGTAAAGAACATTCAAATGCGGTAAAATGTATGAAAAAGAGAGCAAAGCTTCTGATAATTACATTCATGGGTGGCAAGTTAGAAACCTGTAAGTTATATAGCACCTGGGAGGAGATGCAAGATCCAATTCTTTGGATCAAGAGCCCCTTACTGGCAACAAGGAACCTCCCTGAAGGGGAATGTTTGCCTTGTCCTCGTAATTTCATCAAACTTTTGTAAATTTTCAATGGATGTAGTAAACTACCTACCCTCAGAGTTCCAAAGACCTACTTTTTTTTCTTAATTTAATAATAAAGCCTCACTCTCCCTGTCACTTATTTAAATATAAAGATTTTCTCATAAACTTTGTAATTTTGTTGTAACTAAATTTACATGGTAGTAGCTATTGTCCTACATCAATTAAATTTGCAGTCCAACCCTATGATATACAACCTACAAGTCATCTGGCCCCTTGATAACTATTTCTTAACCCTTTCAGGGTTTCCGACGTACTAGTACGGCTTACGTGCCAGGGTTATTGACGTACTAGTACACGTAAATTTTAGCGCCTTCAAATCATGCAGGAAAAGGCTGGTAGGCCTAGATGTGAGAGAATGAGTGTGTGGTTGGTGTGTGTGGTAGAAAAAATCTGGGTCCCAGTGGCGCATTGTAGGAACGCCATTTTAGTAGACCTTGTTCACCATGCTTCACGATAAGAAACTCCTCACTCCTCAGTGAATTGGGACACTTTTGCTCCCCAGTGACAGTTCTAATACAGATGGAAGTGCCAGTGAAGATGAGTTTCAAGGTTTTAATGAGGTTGTGACCGAAACTAATGACCATAATACCAGTAATAGTGAGGAAAACCCACACGACCCTCAGCCTTCCACCTCTGCTGCTGGGCCGTCTTGTTCACGTTCAGTTGTATCAGAACGAAAGAGGAAACTCCTATTTTCCCATATCCCAGACTCGGATGTGAGCATTGGTGATGATAGTGATAGTAAATATGAACTACAAGCTCTTGAAAACAGTTCCAGTAGTGATAGTGAAGTGGAACATTCTCCAGTGAAGTGTCAGTATATATGACGGTATATGCGCTCTGGTAGTGTGCCATATGCTATTCCAAGGGGAAAGAGTACATCTCAAGAGTACATCCTGTGGCTGTACAACAGGAATAGATAGTGAAAATGAAAATGATAGTGTTGCAATTGGGATGGAAAATGTGCATGGTGGTGGTAGTAGTGGTGCCGGCCGTGAGGCACCAGCAGTGGGCCATGCTGCCACCCAAGCCACTGCCTCAGCTGATCTACAACAAAGGCCACCATCCTCCACCCACCCACCCACCAAACCAGCCTCCACAACCACAAACTCCACAACCACAACCACCTGTCAATATCCAGTACCCACCAGCAGACCGCACCTGGGATTGGCAGGAAGCTGGCAATTTTGTTCCCAATCCCCATCAGTATGATGAAAGTCCAAGTAGAATACAGCCATCTTGTACACTTGGGAACAATGCCACTGAACTGGAATGTTCCGAGTTATTCTTTGACGAACCTCTGATGGAAATTATTGTCAGGGAAAACAACACATACTTCGATTACACCATGGCAAACACAACACTTTCACCAAAATCACGCCTACACCAGTGGAAGGAGACAACTGTGGCTGAGATGTATCTTTTCTTTGCCACAATAATGCTTATGCCACTTGTGTATAAGCACAGTGTCAAATCATACTGGTCAACAGACCGCCTGATTGTACCCCCAGGATTTAGTGATATAACGCGAGTGAATCGATTTGTGCTACTATTACGTATGTTACACTTCTCAGACAAAACCAGGCCCGACAGAAACGACAGGTTATATAAGATTAGGAATGTGTTTGTGTATCTGAAAGAGAAATTCAATTTTTTTTCATTATTATCACACTGGCCGATTCCCACCAAAGCAGGGTGGCCCGAAAAAGAAAAACTTTCACCATCATTCACTCCATCACTGTCTTGCCAGAAGGGTGCTTTACACTACAGTTTTTAAACTGCAACATTAACACCCCTCCTTCAGAGTGCAGGCACTGTACTTCCCATCTCCAAGACTCAAGTCCGGCCTGCCGGTTTCCCTGAACCCCTTCATAAATGTTACTTTGCTCACACTCCAACAGCACGTCAAGTATTAAAAACCATTTGTCTCCATTCACTCCTATCAAAAACGCTCACGCATGCCTGCTGGAAGTCCAAGCCCCTCGCACACAAAACCTCTTTTACCCCCTCCCTCCAACCTTTCCTAGGCTGACCCCTACCCCGCCTTCCTTCCACTACAGACTGATACACTCTTGAAGTTATTCTGTTTCGCTCCATTCTCTCCACATGTCCGAACCACCTCAACAACCCTTCCTCAGCCCTCTGGACAACAGTTTTGGTAATCCCGCACCTCCTCCTAACTTCCAAACTACGAATTCTCTGCATTATATTCACACCACACATTGCCCTCAGACATGACATCTCCACTGCCTCCAGCCTTCTCCTTGCTGCAACATTCATCACCCATGCTTCACACCCATATAAGAGCATTGGTAAAACTATACTCTCATACATTCCCCTCTTTGCCTCCAAGGACCAAGTTCTTTGTCTCCACAGACTCCTAAGTGCACCACTCACCCTTTTCCCCTCATCAATTCTATGATTCACCTCATCTTTCATAGACCCATCCGCTGACACGTCCACTCCCAAATATCCGAATACATTCACCTCCTCCATACTCTCTCCCTCCAATCTGATATCCAATCTTTCATCACCTAATCTTTTTGTTATCCTCATTACCTTACTCTTTCCTGTATTCACTTTTAATTTTCTTCTTTTGCACACCCTACCAAATTTATTCACCAATCTCTGCAGCTTTTCTTCAGAATCTCCCAAGAGCACAGTGTCATCAGCAAAGAGCAACTGTGACAACTCCCACTTTATGTGTGATTCTTTATCTTTTAACTCCACGCCTCTTCCCAAGACCCTCGCATTTACTTCTCTTACAACCCCATCTATAAATATATTAAACAACCATGGTGACATCACACATCCTTGTCTAAGGCCTACTTTTACTGGGAAATAATTTCCCTCTTTCCTACATATTAACTTGAGCCTCACTATCCTCGTAAAAACTCTTCACTGCTTTCAGTAACCTACCTCCTACACCATACACCTGCAACATCTGCCACGTTGCCCCCTATCCACCCTGTCATACACCTTTTCCAAATCCATAAATGCCACAAAGACCTCTTTAGCCTTATCTAAATACTGTTCACTTATATGTTTCACTGTAAACACCTGGTCCACACATCCCCTACCTTTCCTAAAGCCTCCTTGTTCATCTGCTATCCTATTCTCAGTCTTACTCTTAATTCTTTCAATAATAACTCTACCATACACTTTACCAGGTATACTCAACAGACTTATCCCCCTATAATTTTTTGCACTCTTTTGTCTCCTTTGCCTTTATACAAAGGAACTATGCATGCTCTCTGCCAATCCCTAGGTACCTTACCCTCTTCCATACATTTATTAAACAATTGCACCAACCACTCCAAAACTATATCCGCACCTGCTTTTAACACTTCTATCTTTATCCCATCAATCCCAGCTGCCTTACCCCCTTTCATTTTACCTACTGCCTCACGAACTTCCCCCACACTCACAACTGGCTCTTCCTCACTCCTACAAGATGTTATTCCTCCTTGCCCTATACAGGAAATCACAGCTTCCCTATCTTCATCAACATTTAACAATTCCTCAAAATATTACCCCCATCTTCCCAATACCTCTAACTCTCCATTTAATAACTCTCCTCTCCTATTTTTAACTGACAAATCCATTTGTTCTCTAGGCTTCCTTAACTTGTTAATCTCACTCCAAAACTTTTTCTTATTTTCAACAAAATTTGTTATTTTTATCCCTTCAGGAAGCTTGTTATTGATAAGTCTGATTCTGTTCAAAGGAAGACTCTCATTTAACCCTTAAACGGTCCAAATAGATTGCCGTTCAAATTCGTAGTGCTACAAAAGTAGATCTACTTTTTTTTACGTATTTTTCAATTTTTTTTTTTTTTTTTTTTTCAACAAGTCGGTCGTCTCCCACCGAGGAGATAAAAGTTTTTTTTACACGTTTTCAAATGTAAAACAAAAAAGATGATCTACATTTTTTTACATACTTTCAGATGTTGAAAAAACGTACACTTTGGCATAAAGTTATTTGTGCTTTGTGACTGCTACAGTGGTCTTGTATTGGATATTATTGTGTACACTGAAACTTATATATTGCAAAATACTAGGAAGTTATTGGGCATCTCTGGTGATGTGGTTAGAACAATGATGGAACCATATCCTGGTAAGGGGTATATATTATATACTGATAACTGGTACACAAGCCCCTCACTCAGTGATTTTTTGCGAGTGAACAGGACAGATGTGTGTGGCACAGTGCGTGCAAATCATAAGCATATGCCCAGGTTTGATGCTGGCACTCGTAGAGGTGAGGTGCAGGCGTTTGCTGCCAATGACATCATGGTATTTCGGTGGCATAACAAACGAGATGTCACACTGTTTCATCAGTTCACCCTAACAAAATGACAAACACTGGCAAGCAGAATAGAGAGACCAATGAACCAATTCTAAAACCTGCAGCCTTGATTGATTACATCTTCAATATGCGTTCAGTGGACAAATGTGACATGCATATTGGGTTTGATGATTGTGTTTGCAAGAGTTATAAGTGGTACATAAAACTCTTTTTCCATCTTCTGGACATTTCCATGCTCAATGCTTATAATATGTATAAGATGAGGACCAGAAACAAACCACCATATGGCGAATTTTGTTTGTCTGTCATCAGACAAATGGTATTCAAGTACCAATGAACAACACCTGCAATAGAAAACCGCCCACTAAATTATCAACAACTACCTTCTCGTCTTAAGCATGGTGATCACTTCCTAATACAACTGCCTGCTACTGCTTTCAAGAAAAAGGCTCAGAAGAGATGTTACATCTGTGCACATACAAAAAACGCCCACAACAATGCAGAGACACTCGTTTTCTGTGTGAGGAATGTAAAACACCACTGTGCATGACACCATGTTTCAAAGAATTCCACAGGCTGCAGAACTTCTAGAAACATGTTCTGTGACTGTGTATGTGTATATAAAATATAGAAAAATAATAATAAACAACATTTTATATCATTCATTTGTGTAAACAAGTTTTGTAAACAACGTAGTGACAACAGTGTTTGTGCAGTTATTGTGTAGTAAATAAAGAGAAAAAACTTACAATATAGTGCTCACATTGGTCTCACAGGCCATAAAAGTTACTCGAAAAAAAATAAAAAAATAATAGAAAAAAGTAGAAAAAAGGAAAATATGAAAATACTGGATGACCAGCAGTCGGCGATGATGCCACATGCGGCTCATTTTCTGTCAACTTCATGCCTCCATATCTCGGTAAGTATTAATGACAAAAATTTTTTTTAGCCTATAATTTTTAGAAAAAATTCTTTTCATTAGAAAAAATAATTGTTTTTTTTTAAATTTCTCGACCCTGAGAACAAGTCTGGGAGAGGGCCTGTCGACCCTGAAAGGGTTAAGTGGCACGAGGTGCAAGGAGACATGTCCATATATCTTACCCAAGTCCTTAAGTTATGAACCAAGTTCTCTATCACTGAAGTAACGGCCACCTTGGCTTTCTATGTTCCAAAACAGTTGTCTCCAAAGCACAAGCTATGATACATAAGGAAGTTTCATTTATTTTAGGTCAATTTTTTGTACATCATACAAACAGTTATATTTTGACCCCAAAGTGTGAGTGCTACAACACCAGCATATTCCAGTTTAAGTCAAACATGTTTCAGGAAATTTCTTCAGCATATCCCAATACATATTATTTAAAAGCTATTTAAAAATTTCCATGTAATACACAAAAGTTTCAAGGGAACAATCTATTTCAATAGAGATCTTATTTTTTCATTTTTAATCACTAAATATATATTCTACAAGATATTTGTTTCCCTTTCTATTTCAATTGCATGACACTTAAACATCAAATTCAATCAATTATTTATCCTTGTGAGAGTGTTAGACCCAAGAGTAGGCAAGAATTTTTTATGATTTGACATGCAGTTGGAAGGTAAGGAAGACAACATTTATGAAGGGATTCACAGAAACTGGTTAGCATGCACTCAGTTTGGGAAGTTATCTGATCCGTGTCTCTGCTTGATCCTTGTAACACGGTGACTGAATGAGTGAAAACGTTTCTTATTTGACATTCACCATACCTTGGTGGGAGATGGCCCCTATTAAAAAAAATATCTTTTGTTCATTCAAATAATGTTGTGGGAATTTTTTCCTTTGCATAGGATTTCTCCATCTGCAAACACATTAACATGAATACTCCTTGGCAATCGTCAACAGACCATCATTAAGCCTAGTCAGTACTGATTACTGAGGTACTCTATGCATTAACTAGTCTAACAGTTATCAAAAAGAAGCTACAGTTAGCCAAAAGATCACAATACTTACCTAGGATGCCAATTTCCTTATCCTGAAGATGTTTTGCTACGTCTTCGTAAATGTGACGTCCATCAATGAAGTCTACCTTCACAATTTCTGTTTGTACATCATATTCCTGCACTGTAATAAGAAACAATGATGGCTTATTCACCTATCAAACTTTTACCTGCTTTCTCGAATTTTCCTCAAGCTGCACATCAACCATAACTACTAACACAGTATTGAGCTTATACAGTGGACCCCCGCTTAACGATCACCTCCAAATGCGACCAATTATGTAAGTGTATTTATGTAAGTGCGTTTGTACGTGTATGTTTGGGGGTCTGAAATGGACTAATCTACTTCACAATATTCCTTATGGGAAAAAATTCAGTCAGTACTGGCACCTGAACATACTACTGGAATGAAAAAAGTTCGTTAACCGGGGGTCCACTGTATATTTTTACATAAATGCAAAAAATTTTGGGGCACAATTTTCATATAAAATAATTTCCTCTTAAACTGTTTGGTTATCCAACAGATACATCAATGTCAACACCAGCATCAACAGTAAGATGAATATCTAGAACATCAACACTGTCAACCTACAAGCTGCTAAATAAACAAATGCGTTAAATCCAATTCCGGAATTGTCTACACGAGTTGCCATCCTTCTCGCAAAAAAAAAAAAAAGAAAGCTTCTATGCTCTCAGATTGTTTCAGTTTTTAAGAAATACAGTACACACATACAGATGACCTGAGGATTTCCCTTCAAATTCTCTGTAAATTCTTCAAGAACACTAAGCATATGTAGTTATTTCATATTATGCAAATTTTTTGCAAGGTTAGGTTGGTAGGTTATTTTTAGAGAAAAATCTAAATTGGTACAGTAGACCGTCATTTAACATGGTTTTGTTTGGCATGTTTTGGTTATAGCACTATTGAAGAATTGTGGCATATTTTTGTATAACACTTCGTAAAATTAACTTAACATGGTTCAGTTTGCGAAAGGGGAGAAATCTGGAGCACGCATCACCCACGGGATACACTCTGCTTGGCTGTGGGTTAGACCACCAAGTCAACGGGAGAGACCTACCGCCATCCCCCGCCACTCCCACCATCCTTGTCCCAGCTGGTTCATTTCGTGTAGGAAAATCCACTGCTAGGAGCTAGCTGTGTTTATTTTTATTTGTACATTGAGTTTAGATCTTTTATTGCCACATCTTAAATCTGCCAAGTAATCATGGCACCCAGTAGGCATACAAGTGTTGCTGAAAGTGGCAAGAAAAGGCTTAAGCATTTAAGTCTAAGAGTTATGAAAAAAATCGAGATATTAGACAAACTTATGAGTGGCTCACATGTGGTGGATATAGTGAGGGCCTATGGCCTTAATGAAGCATCAGTATGTACAATTAAAAAGAACGAGGTGAATATACGAGCTTGTGTAGTGAATAACCCAAGATGTCATCTCGTGAAAAGAATGACACAGATCACAAAAAATAAAACTGAAAACTCCTTGCTAGAGTGGATCGAACAAAAGACAAAGAAAGGTGCACCACTTAATTTCCTCTTAATTAGGGAAAAGGCCTTACAGTTGTTTAAAGCAGTGTGTGATAAGGAAGGCCTGTAAAGGAGTATATGTCTAGCACAGGCTGGTTCCACAACTTTAATTTGCATAACAAGTTAAATAATATTAAGTTTTCTAGTGAAAGTGCTTCAGCTGATCATACAGTAGCAAGTAATTTCCCTGATGAATTGCAGGATATTATTTCTGAGGGTGGCTATGAGCCTCATCAAGTGCTTAATGCTAACGAGAAGTTTTTTGGAAGAAAATGCCAAAACAAACTTATATCAGTCAGTAAGAGAAAAGTGCATTGGGCTTCGAGACAGCAAAGGATTGCTTCACCTTGCTCCTTTGTGGTAATGCATCAAGTGATTTCAAGTGTAAGCCCATGGTTATTTACCGCTCTAAGAATCCTCTTGCTTTGAAAGGTGTAGATAAAAACACCTTACCAGTAATTTGGAGGTCAAACCAGTCAGCATGGATGACAGGAAATATTTGTTGACTGGTTTCAGCATCACTTTATTCCTGAAGTCAAGTTTTACCTGCACAGCAAGAACCTTGCATTCAAGGCTCTTTTCATTCTTGATAATTCCCGTACTCGTCCACAAGCTTTGCTGGATGTGACCCCACATGTGAAAATTGTATTTTTACCTCCAAATAGAACATCTTTAACCCTTTCAGGGTCGGCAGGCCCTCTCCTAAACTTGTTCTCAGGGTCAGAAATCCCCCCCCCCCAAAAAAAAAAAAACTTATGAAATGATAGAGAATCCTTTCCAGATCAAAATGACACCAAAAGTATGAAATTTTATGGAAAACTTACGGAATTACGCTCTCACGAAGTTAGCGGTCTCGACGATGTTTAAGCATCGGTGATTTCGCCCACTGAGCCCTATTTTCAGCCAATTCCAATGTGCCAGTCGACAAAAATCATAACTATTTCGCTAGAACTCCATTTTTTCTATCGAATGAGTACAAGAAATCACCCATTTACCGATGTCAACTATCCAATAAAGTGGTCAGAAATTGGCAATTCTGCCAATTTCTCACAAATTTCAAATGATGCCAATTTCCAAATAGGGTCCAGAAAAAACAAGACAGACATTCCTGGCACTAAAATAACATCTCCTCTGTTCATTAATCTCGTCCCCAGGCCCCTGTTACATTTCTTTTGCTTTCCACTTTGAATTTTTATTCTCACAAAAAATAGAGGATTTACTGTTATGAGGACTACTGCATTAGTGTAGAAATGGTGTAGAAATGGTATAAATAATATCAGCGCACTTGTGAAAGAATATCAGACTCACCAGTAGATGTGTATTGGATGCATGGCATGATCTGTTTACTTTTGAACTTTGGCAAAAATCGAACATTTCTACTACTTTGAGCTCAATTTTAAGATACTTTTCATTGTGAAACCAATCAAAATCATCTCAATTTCCATAATATGTCTTCCATTGTATAAAATGAGACCAGGAAAACTAGAATACAACCATAAATAGCATACGAAAATACACTACAGTCTCTGTTTTAAACCAAAAACACGGTCAGAGTTTTTTTTCTCTCATTATGCACCGTGTGCTGCAGGATTTTTTTTATACTGCACACACTGACCACAGACCCATTCTTTCATATGTAGGCCTACCAGCTTTCTCTCGCTAGATTTGAAGGCACTAGAATTTATGTGTACTAGTACGGCACCAACCCTGGTGTGCAAGCCGTACTAGTACAGCACCAACCCTGAAAGGGTTTATACAACCACTGGATTGGGGAGTTATTAAATCATTCAAGTGTAACTACACACAAAAAAAAAAAAAAATTATGGAAAAACTAGTTGAATCAATGGACTGACTCCAACCTGGCTTCTGGAATAAATTTAATATTGCAGATGCCATCAGCTATGCTAGAAGTGCATGGAATGAAGTGCCCCAATCAACATTAAATGCAGGCTGGGGAAAGTTATGGCCTTCTGTAGTTAATTCTTTCAATGGTTTTCCCTTGCTTGAGAGTCAGGATCAGGAAATTGTTCAACTGGCAAGGAGATTAGCAGGTGATGGTTTTAAAGATATGAATGATGATGTGAATGAGCTCTGAAGATGATGATTGATTGATGATGATGATGATGATGATGATGATCATTGATGATGATTACTGATGATGATTATTGATGATGATTACTGATGATGATTATTGATGATGATTATTGATGATGATTATTGATGATTATTGATGATGATTATTGATGATGATGATTATTGATGATGATTACTGATGATGATTATTGATGATTATTGATGATGATTATTGATGATTATTGATGATGAAGAAGACAGGAGTCCAGAGGAAATGTTGGCAGACCTCGATGTACAGATACAAGGGAGCCACATAACAAAAGATGAAAAAGAACCTGAAGAAAAACAGTTAACATTACAGTAGTTACATGAGCAGTTCCATATTATTAGTGAAGTTGTAGACTTTTTCACTGAAGAGGACCATGACAAATCTAGAAGCAGTGCTTTGAAATGGAGTCTAGACCAGCTGATGATGCTTTACTGTCAGCTGTATAAAGTACTGCAGGGTAAAAGGGCCCAGAGGTCCATTACAGAATTTATGCACACTTCAATACAACCATCAACTTTGGTACCAGAACCTCTACCATCCACTTCTGCCGACAGCTGACAACCAACAACCATCCACCTCAGCCAAGTAAGGCCACACCATGCATATCTTCTCTCTTCACGATCATCCACAAACACCATTACCCACAATTCAAGGTAAGAAATACTATTAACCGATACAATTTGTTTTGTTTAATCACTGAACATAACTGATATAGCTTTAGCCCTTTCAGGGTCCGTCCCGTAGATCTACGGCTTTACGTTCAGGGTCCAAACCGTAGATCTACGCCATGAGCTCAGCTCACTCTGATAAACTGTGAGTGGTACATTTGGGCCTAGATATGAGAGAATACATCTATGTGGTATGTGTGCACCACATAAAACAGATCCTGCAGCACACTGTGTATAATGAGAGAAAAAAAATGAAATCATGATTTTTCAATTAAAACAGCAACTTTGCAGTGTTCTTTCGTATGTTTTTTATAGTTGTATTTGCGATTTCTTGGTCTCATTTGATAGAATGGAAGACATATTACAGAAATAGAGATGATTTTGATTGGTTTTAGCACTGGAAATGGCTTGAAACTGAGCTCAAAGTAGCAGAAATGTTAAATTTTTGCCGATATTCAAGAGTAAACAAACGACCTCACACGTCTAATACACATCAGCTGGTGGGTCTAATATACATTCACAAATATGGTGATGATATTTATACAATTATTACAGTATTGCATAACAGTAAATCTTCTATTTTTTGGTGTGAATAAAAATTCATTATGTGAATAAAAAATCAAAATGGAATTTATTTGTAAAGCCTCAAAACATAACTAATGAACAGAGGAAATGTTAGTTTAGTGCCAGGAATGCCTACATTGTTCATTCTGGACCCTATTTTGAAATTGGAATATTTTGAACTTGTGTTAAATTGGCCAAATTAACAATTTCCGATCACTTTATTTTGTAGTTGAAACAGTTGACTTGGCGATTTCTTGTGCTCAATCGATAGAATAGAAGTAATACTAGTGAAATAGCTAAGAATTTGGTTGACTGGAATAATGTAATTGGCCTAAAATGGGAGTCAAAGTCGGCAAAATCGCCGATTCGTAAATATCGCTGACACATCAAAATTCGCGAGAGCATAATTTCGTCAATTTTCCACCAAATTTCGTACTTTTTGTTTTATTACCTTCACAAAAAGATTCTCTACGATTTCATAAGAAAAAATAACAAATTTTTTTTTTGAAAATTCTTGGACACTGGTGCGTGACTCCAGATTTGGGCCTTGGACCCTGAAAGGGTTAGTATCTACACAACATAGATGTACTAAGCTGGTATTGCCTGGCTAAGTCCATGGAAATCATCAGCTTTTTCTTCTCAGCACTGTTCTTTGCACTTATTTTCTTAGGAACCATGGTTAGAAAAAAGAAATTTGGCCAAATGACTAAAAAAAAAAATGCAAGCAAGCACGAGAGAACTCCTATGGCGATGTAGACATATGTACTGCTTACCAGATGTTTTGGCATCAACTGTGCCAACTAGTGGCAGCATTCTGAATTGTTATTACATACGTATTATTATTATTATTATTATTATTAATTTAGGGAACTGAAGCTTTATCATTATTATTATTATAATTATTATCATTATTAATTTAGGTAAGTGGAGCACATATCCAACTCCCTAGATCAAGAGCCTCTCCCCAGCATCAAGGAACCTTGACACTGGTGAGTGGCTCTTGATCTGGAGAATTGGATCTGAGCTTAAGTTACCTAAATTAATAATAATAATAATTAATAATAATAATTATAATAATAATGAATGCCGCCAACTCAGTGCACTGTTTACCTCACTGTGGGAGCAGTTCTCTCATGCTTTGCTTACATTTTTGACAAGTCATTTAACCAAATTTCATTTTTCTAAGCATGGGTCCTAAGAAAGTAAGTGTAAAGGACAATGCTGAGAAGAAAAATGAGGATGATTTCCATGGAATTAAAGCATGAAATCATAGATAAACAAGTGAGGTGTCCATGTTTTGTGTTGATGGGGTAGCAGGGGGAGCTGGCTAGTAACTCAAATGTTGGCTCGTAACTCAGAGCAAAAAATCGACCCAGGGACGGCTTGCATCTCAAAAAAACTCATACATTGGGACACTCTTAAGTTAAGATTCCACTGTACAGGTCTCCCTCAACATTCGCGTTTTCAACTTTCGCGGGCTTCACACATTCGCGAATTCCCAACCGCCAAATTCCCAAACTCCAAATCATATTTAAGTTTACCGCCACGAGTCCTTACTACCCTCCCTCCGACCCCAACAACTGGCAGCCAGCCCTCCCACCACTGTGTGGTGAGTGTTTTGTTTGTTCATTATTTGCTATTAACCCTTTGACTGTTTCAGGCCCCTTTCTGAAACTGTCATTCTATGTCGCTCAATTTTTGAAAAAAAAAAAAAAAAAATATTTTTTCTTATGAAATGATAGAGAATCTTTTCCCGATGGTAATGACACCAAAAGTTCGAAATTTGGTCGAAAACTCATGGAATTATGCTCCCGCGAAGTTAGCGGTCTCGGCGACATATGCGTATCGGCGATTTCGCCGACTTTGAGCCCTATTTTCAGCCAATTCCATTCTTCCAGTTGACCAAACTCATAGCTATTTCTTTAGAACTCCATTTTATCTATCAGATGAGTACAAGAAACCTCCCATTTACTAATTTGGACTACCCAATATGGTGGTCAGAAATTGGCAATTTGGCCAATTTCACGCAAACTAAAAAAGATGCCAATTTCAAAACAGGGTCCAGAATAAACAAGGTAGACATTCGTGGCACTAAAATAACATATGCTCTGTTCATTAGTCACATCTCTAGGCCCCTCTTATATTATTGTTGCTTTCTATTTTGATTTTTTATTCATTCAAAAAAATACAAAATTTACTGTTATGCAGACTACTGCATTATTGTAAAAATGGTATAAATAATATCAGTGCACTAGTGAAAGAATATTAGACTCCCCAGTTGACGTGTATTGGACGTGTGGTGTGATTTATTTACTCCTGAACACTGGTAAAAATCGAACATTTCTGCTGCTTTGAGCTCAGTTTCAAGGTCGTTTTCATCGTCAAAGTAATGAAAATCATCTCTATTTCCGTAATATGTTTTCCATTTTATCACGTAAGACCATGAAAATGCGAATACAATGATAAATACTATACGAAAATACACCTCAAAGTCGGCGTTTTATTCAAAAAAAACGATCAGTTTTTTTTTTCTCATTACGCAATGTGTGCTGCAGGATTTTTTTTATGTGGTGCACACTGACCACACAGACCCATTCTCTCAAATGTGGGCCTACCAGCTTTCTCCCGCTTGATTTGAAGCCGCTAGAATTATTGAGTATATATACGTCAGAAACATTGGCTTGTAAGACGTATTTATATGTCGAAAACAGTCAAAGGGTTAAACTACAGTATAAATAATGTAAACCCATCCATGACTGCATATTAGAATGGCTATTCAGACAGGTATTGGACAGTGACATCATGTGTTTACTCTTGAACACAGCAAAGAATCAAACATTTCTGCTATTGCTAATAATAATAATAATAATAATAATAATAATAATAATAATAATAATAATAATAATAATAATAATAATAATAATAATAATAATAATAATAATAATAATAATAATAATAATAATAATAATAATAATAATAATAATAATAAATACGATAGAATTGAAGAAGGAAATTGTACAAAAATACGAGGGTTGAAGCAGTGGTGAAGGAAGTGGTTGACACATCGTTAGTGTGACTTTGTTTATGCTGGAGTGAGTATTAGTCTCCATGCTCTTCCAAACATTTCACAATAATTCAATGTATTTGGTGCTTGTAGATTGAGTGTGACTGGAGTGGTTGAGGCAGTGGTAGAGGCAGTGATAGAGGCAGTGGTAGAGGCAGTAATAGAGGCTGTGGTAGAGGCAGTGATAGAGGCAGTGGTAGAGGCAGTGGTAGAGGCAGTGGTAGAGGCAGTGGTAGAGGCAGTAATAGAGGCTGTGGTAGAGGCAGTGATAGAGGCAGTGGTAGAGGCAGTGGTAGAGGCAGTGGTAGAGGCAGTGGTAGAGGCAGTGGTAGAGGCAGTGATAGAGGCAGTGATAGAGGCAGTGATAGAGGCAGTGATAGAGGCAGTGATAGAGGCAGTGGTAGAGGCAGTGGTAGAGGCAGTGGTAGAGGCAGTGGTAGAGGCAGTGGTAGAGGCAGTGGTAGAGGCAGTGGTAGAGGCAGTTATAGAGGCAGTGTTAGAGGCAGTTATAGAGGCAGTTATAGAGGCAGTGCCTCTACCACTGCCTCAACCACTCCAGTCACACTCAATCTACAAGCACCAAACACAATGAATTATTGTGAAATGTTTGGAAGAGCACGGAGACTAATACTCACTCCAGCATAAACAAAGTCACACTGACGATACGTCAACCACTTCCTTCACCACTGCTTCAACCCTCGTATTTTTGTACAATTTCCTTCTTCAATTCTATCGTATTTATTATTATTATTATTATTATATTATTATTATATTATTATTATATTATTATTATTTTTTTATTTTATTTTTATTATCACACCGGCCGATTCCCACCAAGGCAGGGTGGCCCGAAAAAGAAAAACTTTCACCATCATTCACTCCATCACTGTCTTGCCAGAAGGGTGCTTTACACTACAGTTTTTAAACTGCAACATTAACACCCCTCCTTCAGAGTGCAGGCACTGTACTTCCCATCTCCAGGACTCAAGTCCGGCCTGCCGGTTTCCCTGAATCCCTTCATAAATGTTACTTTGCTCACACTCCAACAGCACGTCAAGTATTAAAAACCATTTGTCTCCATTCACTCCTATCAAACACGCTCACGCATGCCTGCTGGAAGTCCAAGCCCCTCGCACACAAAACCTCCTTTACCCCCTCCCTCCAACCCTTCCTAGGCCGACCCCTACCCCGCCTTCCTTCCACTACAGACTGATACACTCTTGAAGTCATTCTGTTTCGCTCCATTCTCTCTACATGTCCGAACCACCTCAACAACCCTTCCTCAGCCCTCTGGACAACAGTTTTGGTAATCCCGCACCTCCTCCTAACTTCCAAACTACGAATTCTCTGCATTATATTCACACCACACATTGCCCTCAGACATGACATCTCCACTGCCTCCAGCCTTCTCCTCGCTGCAACATTCATCACCCACGCTTCACACCCATATAAGAGCGTTGGTAAAACTATACTCTCATACATTCCCCTCTTTGCCTCCAAGGACAAAGTTCTTTGTCTCCACAGACTCCTAAGTGCACCACTCACTCTTTTTCCCTCATCAATTCTATGATTCACCTCATCTTTCATAGACCCATCCGCTGACACGTCCACTCCCAAATATCTGAATACGTTCACCTCCTCCATACTCTCTCCTTCCAATCTGATATTCAATCTTTCATCACCTAATCTTTTTGTTATCCTCATAACCTTACTCTTTCCTGTATTCACCTTTAATTTTCTTCTTTTGCACACCCTACCAAATTCATCCACCAATCTCTGCAACTTCTCTTCAGAATCTCCCAAGAGCACAGTGTCATCAGCAAAGAGCAGCTGTGACAACTCCCACTTTGTGTGTGATTCTTTATCTTTTAACTCCACGCCTCTTGCCAAGACCCTCGCATTTACTTCTCTTACAACCCCATCTATAAATATATTAAACAACCACGGTGACATCACACATCCTTGTCTAAGGCCTACTTTTACTGGGAAAAAATTTCCCTCTTTCCTACATACTCTAACTTGAGCCTCACTATCCTCGTAAAAACTCTTCACTGCTTTCAGTAACCTACCTCCTACACCATACACTTGCAACATCTGCCACATTGCCCCCCTATCCACCCTGTCATACGCCTTTTCCAAATCCATAAATGCCACAAAGACCTCTTTAGCCTTATCTAAATACTGTTCACTTATATGTTTCACTGTAAACACCTGGTCCACACACCCCCTACCTTTCCTAAAGCCTCCTTGTTCATCTGCTATCCTATTCTCCGTCTTACTCTTAATTCTTTCAATTATAACTCTACCATACACTTTACCAGGTACACTCAACAGACTTATCCCCCTATAATTTTTGCACTCTCTTTTATCCCCTTTGCCTTTATACAAAGGAACTATGCATGCTCTCTGCCAATCCCTAGGTACCTTACCCTCTTCCATACATTTATTAAATAATTGCACCAACCACTCCAAAACTATATCCCCACCTGCTTTTAACATTTCTATCTTTATCCCATCAATCCCGGCTGCCTTACCCCCTTTCATTTTACCTACTGCCTCACGAACTTCCCCCACACTCACAACTGGCTCTTCCTCACTCCTACAAGATGTTATTCCTCCTTGCCCTATACACGAAATCACAGCTTCCCTATCTTCATCAACATTTAACAATTCCTCAAAATATTCCTTCCATCTTCCCAATACCTCTAACTCTCCATTTAATAACTCTCCTCTCCTATTTTTAACTGACAAATCCATTTGTTCTCTAGGCTTTCTTAACTTGTTAATCTCACTCCAAAACTTTTTCTTATTTTCAACAAAATTTGTTGATAACATCTCACCCACTCTCTCATTTGCTCTCTTTTTACATTGCTTCACCACTCTCTTAACTTCTCTCTTTTTCTCCATATACTCTTCCCTCCTTGCATCACTTCTACTTTGTAAAAACTTCTCATATGCTAACTTTTTCTCCCTTACTACTCTCTTTACATCATCATTCCACCAATCGCTCCTCTTCCCTCCTACACCCACTTTCCTGTAACCACAAACTTCTGCTGAACACTCTAACACTACATTTTTAAACCTACCCCATACCTCTTCGACCCCATTGCCTATGCTCTCATTAGCCCATCTATCCTCCAATAGCTGTTTATATCTTACCCTAACTGCCTCCTCTTTTAGTTTATAAACCTTCACCTCTCTCTTCCCTGATGCTTCTATTCTCCTTGTATCCCATCTACCTTTTACTCTCAGTGTAGCTACAACTAGAAAGTGATCTGATATATCTGTGGCCCCTCTATAAACATGTACATCCTGAAGTCTACTCAACAGTCTTTTATCTACCAATACATAATCCAACAAACTACTGTCATTTCGCCCTACATCATATCGTGTATACTTATTTATCCTCTTTTTCTTAAAATATGTATTACCTATAACTAAACCCCTTTCTATACAAAGTTCAATCAAAGGGCTCCCATTATCATTTACACCTGGCACCCCAAACTTACCTACCACACCCTCTCTAAAAGTTTCTCCTACTTTAGCATTCAAGTCCCCTACCACAATTACTCTCTCACTTGGTTCAAAGGCTCCTATACATTCACTTAACATCTCCCAAAATCTCTCTCTCTCCTCTGCATTCCTCTCTTCTCCAGGTGCATACACGCTTATTATGACCCACTTCTCGCATCCAACCTTTACTTTAATCCACATAATTCTTGAATTTACACATTCATATTCTCTTTTCTCCTTCCATAACTGATCATTTAACATTACTGCTACCCCTTCCTTTGCTCTAACTCTCTCAGATACTCCAGATTTAATCCCATTTATTTCCCCCCACTGAAACTCTCCTACCCCCTTCAGCTTTGTTTCGCTTAGGGCCAGGACATCCAACTTCTTTTCATTCATAACATCAGCAATCATCTGTTTCTTGTCATCCGCACTACATCCACGCACATTTAAGCAACCCAGTTTTATAAAGTTTTTCTTCTTCTCTTTTTTAGTAATTGTATACAGGAGAAGGGGTTACTAGCCCATTGCTCCCGGCATTTTAGTCGCCTCATACGACACGCATGGCTTACGGAGGAAAGATTCTTTTCCACTTCCCCATGGACAATAGAAGAAATAAAAAAGAACAAGAGCTATTTATTATATTATTATATTATTATTATTATATTATTATTATTATATTATTATTATTATTATTATTATTATTATTATTATTAGCAGTAGCAGAAATGTTTGATTCTTTGCTGTGTTCAAGAGTCAACACATGATGTCACCGTTCAATACCTGTCCGAATAACCATTCTAATATGCAGTCATGAATGGGTTTACATTATTTATACTGTAGTTTAATAGCAAATAATGAACAAACAAAACACTCACCACACAGTCGTGGGAGGGCTGGCTGCCAGTTGTGGGGGGTCGGAGGGAGGGTAGTAGGGACTCACAGTGGTGGAGGCAGTGGTATTTAATAACATACATGTTATTAAGGCATAACGTATGTTTTAGTACAATTTACGATGTTTTCATGTATTTTATGATTGTTCATGGTTGGGCAAGTTAAGGAAGCAGCATTGTATTATATTTCCCTACAATATATTGGGGCACCAAACATTCACGGTTTTTCAACATTCACGAGGCTCTTGATCCCCTAACCCTCGCGAATGTTGAGGGAGACCTGTATTCCTTGGGAGGGATGGATAAATCTTATACATTACTGCACTTTACACCAATAAATCATCATCATGATATGCCATTTCTACTCTAAAGAAATAAAAACAAAGTAGTTATTCTAATTAATAAAGTGGCAAAATATACAGAATTAATGAGGTACTAAAAATATTTTGCCTCATCATATTTTGCCTTGTAATTTAACTCAATTATATTTTGTATTGTAATTTAAGTAACTAGTACTACTCACCCTGCTAAACATAGTACAGGCTAAGTTTTGCCCAAGATGCTATGCATTCTTTGGACCTTCAGTTTGTCCTCTGCAATAATACTGAAATTTAGATTAGTATCTCTATTTGACCAATATCTGTAAAAACCTTCCCAAACTTCCAACAAATCGTTCTTGGAAAAAAAAAAAATCCAGTCAGTACAGTAGTTATAAACAGGGTCTTTCTATAAAGTACAGTATGTCAATAATGTCACCTTTTTCTGAATCATTTGTAAACCATACTTTGTAGAAGTAAAGTTATCATTATGAATGATCATCATTGAATAGCATTTACCCACACACTAAATTCCAACATTCATCTATTGGTCCATTTGTTCAATTTATCAGTCATCTTTCAAAACTAACCATTTTCATTATTTTGCAAAAGATTTTTGCATTAACTGAAAAAAAAAATCGAAATTTATATATTACTTCTGTTAAGTCATTAATATAAATTAAAAACATTACAGGGGCTGGTAGAGATCCTTGCAGCACCTCACTGGTAACACTTTCCCCAAAACACATTTTTCTTCTTCAAGCACTAATAAAAAATATATTTACACAAAGCCCAAAATACAGCATTTCGAACAATCTGAACTAAGAGTAAAACTAATTTATATTAAAAAAAAAAAAGGGGGGGGGGGGAAACACACACACATAGGGTACTCTAAGTTCATGTCTAGCAAAGAATACTGACAGTGGTTAAAATTAACAGAATAGTGTATACTGATAAAATATAATTCTTATAATACCTCAAAAAGCATACACACAATGAACTTCAATTTACCAATTTCTGAAGACACTTTATCGAGTTTGTCTTGGGTTCGTGAGACGAGAACAATATTCATGCCTCTCTTCGCCAGTTGCTTAGCATATTCTTTTCCAATACCATCTGTGCAGCCAGTCACAACTGCAATCATTAAAATGAATAAGTAGCAAAAATAAAACATTTTACCTATGAGGTACATAATCTAAATCTATATGACGAGAATGAAAACATAATACAGTGGACCCCCGCATAACGATCACCTCCAAATGCGACCAATTATGTAAGTGTATTTATGTAAGTGAGTTTGTACATGTATGTTTGGGGGTCTGAAATGGACTAATCTACTTCACAATATTCCTTATGGGAACAAATTCGGTCAGTACTGGCACCTGAACATACTTCTGGAGTGAAAAATTATCTCTAACCGGGGGTCCACTGTAGTAATAATAATAATAATAATAATAGGGTGTGCAAAAGAAGAAAATTAAAGGTGAATACAGGAAAGAGTAAGGTTATGAGGATAACAAAAAGATTAGGTGATGAAAGATTGAATATCAGATTGGAGGGAGAGAGTATGGAGGAGGTGAACGTATTCAGATATTTGGGAGTGGACGTGTCAGCAGATGGGTCTATGAAAGATGAGGTGAATCATAGAATTGATGAGGGAAAAAGAGTGAGTGGTGCACTTAGGAGTCTGTGGAGACAAAGAACTTTGTCCTTGGAGGCAAAGAGGGGAATGTATGAGAGTATAGTTTTACCAACGCTCTTATATGGGTGTGAAGCGTGGGTGATGAATGTTGCAGCGAGGAGAAGGCTGGAGGCAGTGGAGATGTCATGTCTGAGGGCAATGTGTGGTGTGAATATAATGCAGAGAATTCGTAGTTTGGAAGTTAGGAGGAGGTGCGGGATTACCAAAACTGTTGTCCAGAGGGCTGAGGAAGGGTTGTTGAGGTGGTTCGGACATGTAGAGAGAATGGAGCGAAACAGAATGACTTCAAGAGTGTATCAGTCTGTAGTGGAAGGAAGGCGGGGTAGGGGTCGGCCTAGGAAGGGTTGGAGGGAGGGGGTAAAGGAGGTTTTGTGTGCGAGGGGCTTGGACTTCCAGCAGGCATGCGTGAGCGTGTTTGATAGGAGTGAATGGAGACAAATGGTTTTTAATACTTGACGTGCTGTTGGAGTGTGAGCAAAGTAACATTTATGAAGGGATTCAGGGAAACCGGCAGGCCGGACTTGAGTCCTGGAGATGGGAAGTACAGTGCCTGCACTCTGAAGGAGGGGTGTTAATGTTGCAGTTTAAAAACTGTAGTGTAAAGCACCCTTCTGGCAAGACAGTGATGGAGTGAATGATGGTGAAAGTTTTTCTTTTTCGGGCCACCCTGCCTTGGTGGGAATCGGCCGGTGTGATAATAAAAAAAAAAAAAAAATAATAATAATAATAATAATAAATAATAATAATGATAATAATAAATAATAATAATTATCCTAGGTAGTAGGTTGGTAGACAGCAACTGCCCAGGGAGGTACTACAGTCCCGCCAAGTGAGTGTAAAACGAAAGCCTGTAATTGTTTTACATGATGGTAGGATTGCTGGTGTCCTTTTTTCTGTCTCATGAACATGCAAGATTTCAGGTATGTCTTGCTACTTCTACTTACACTTAGGTCACACTACACATACATGTACAAGCACATATATACACACCCCTTTGGGTTTTCTTCTATTTTCTTTCTAGTTCTTATTCTTGTTTATTTCCTCTTATCTCCATGGGGAAGTGGAACAGAATTCTTCCTCCGTAAGCAATGCGTGTTGTAAGAGGCGACTAAAATGCCGGGAGCAAATGGCTAGTAACCTCTTCTGTACATATTACTAAATGTAAAAGGAGAAACTTTCGTTTTTCCTTTTGGGCCACCCCGCCTTGGTGGGATACGGCCGGTGTGTTGAAAGAAGAAGAAAGAATAATAATTATATCTTTATTTACTACAGATACATGTACATGGTATACAGACCAAGCTGACATCAATGACATACGTTCTACTAAATAGAAAGACCCTTGTTATGCTGAGCAATTTGGGCAAAATAGGTCAGTGTTCCAAGATGCGACCCACACCAGTTGACTAAAACCCACACACCCATTTTACTGATGGATGAACATAGACAACAGGTGTAAAGAAACGTCCAATGTTTCTACCCCGACTGGGAATCAAACCCAGACCCTCGCCATGTGAAGCGAGAGCTTTGCTTTAGCCAACAGGCTAGGGAAAGAACTAAACGAATTGGTATTACAGCACTTAAGGAAATGGGAAGCAAACAGGTCCAATCCAAGGTAGGCGAGAGTAGGGTGAATTCCTTGATCAGGGGTCCCTCACCAGCATCAAAAATTTCCCTTGAAAGGACTGCACTATTAGCATATACTGCCTGTTTTTGCATTTTTTGTAACACACAGGCCAACTCCTACTGAGGTATATCAGTTAATAAGTTTATTCAGGTACAGGTACACAAATAGTTACATAGATTATCATGCTTGGGAAGTAGGTTGGTAGGCAGCAATTGCCCAGAGAGGTACTACAGTCTTGCCAAGCGAGTGTAAAACGGAAGCCTGTACAGTGGTCCCTCATTTATCATCGTTAATCTGTTCCTGGAAATGCGATGATTATCGAAATAGACGATTTTCAAATCAATTTTCCACTTAAGAAATAATGTAAATACAATTAATTCGTTCCTGACACCCAGAAGTATTAAAACAAAAAATTTTTTTACATGAAATATAGATGTAGTACATAAACAATACAATAGGACATGATGAATGAAACATTAACAGCATGACACTTACCTTTATTGGTGTATGGAAGACTGGAGGAGGAGAGAGATTGGATTAGTTACTGTTTGGAAGGGGAATCCCCTTCCATCAACACCTCAGGTACCAAGTCCTTTTCTGGGGTTACTTCTCTTCTCTGTTTCTTAATGCCACTAGGACCAGCTTGAGAGTCACCGGAGTAATGAACATCCACTAAGAATTTTTATTGACCTAAGAAAAGCTTTTGACACAGTAGACCATGGCATCCTACTCCACAAACTTGACCATTATGGTATAAGAGGCCATGCACTTGCATATTTCAAATCTTACCTTACTAATAGGTATCAGTATGTCACCATTAAAGACACAGCATCAACAACACAGCCACTTGATACTGGAGTTCCACAGGGAAGTGTCCTTGGTCCCCTGCTCTTCTTCATATACATCAATGATCTTCCAAACGTATCTCAACACCTGAACCCCATACTCTTTGCTGACGACACGACTTATGTCATCTCTCACCCTAATCTTGCCACCCTCAACACCATTGTTAATGAGGAGCTGATCAAAATATCGACTTGAATGACAGCCAATAAACTTACGCTTAACACTGACAAAACCTACTACATTATGTTTGGTAGCAGAGCAGGAGATGAGCAAATTAACATTAAGATCGACAACACTCTAATTGCCAGGCATAATGAGGGCAAATTCCTAGGCCTATACCTCGACAACAACCTGAACTTCAGCACCCATATCCAACACATAACCAAAAAAGTATCCAAAACGGTTGGGATCCTCTCCAAGATACGATACTATGTGCCGCAAACTGCCCTTCTCACACTATACCATTCACTTATATATCCATACCTCACCTATGCTATCTGTGCTTGGGGTTCAACTGCAGCAACACACCTAAAGCCAATAATAACCCAACAAAAAGCTGCAGTAAGAATAATCACTAAATCCCATCCCTGGCAACACACCCTCCCCCCCCACTCTTCATACATCTAAACTTACTCCCTGTTCAGTACATCCACACTTACTACTGTGCAATCTACATCTACAGGACCTTAAATTCCAATATTAACCTTAACCTAAAATGCTTTCTTGATATTTGTGACAGAACCCAATGGCACAACACCAGACACAAACATCTCTATGACATTCCCCGTGCCCGACTAAACCTTTACAAAAATTCAATGTATGTCAAAGGCCCTAAAATCTGGAACACCCTACCTGAAAATGCTAAAACTGCAGACACATTCATCACCTTCAAAACTACCATCAGAAAACATCTTATCTCCCTGATACACCCTGTCAAATAATTACACAAATACCACCTGGTGGTTAACACTTACACTCACTCACCCATTTGACCATAAACAAATATCAATCTCAATCTCAAAATAATGAATCTTAACTAGTCATAAGTTGTCCTGTGATACTCCAATACTGAAACTATGTATAGTGCCAAAACAAAAGCATTCACATTGCTAAACTCACAAACTAGTATTTAGTCACTTAGCCATAATACCAACTTACCTCATAATTTTGTAATATTTTAAACTTAAGATTTAATCTAAGTCTGCCCGAAATGCCTAGCCATGCTAGGTGTTCTAGTGGTACACTCTGTAATTATTATTTTACTACATGTAAACCACACAATAACCAAATTCTGTAAACTCAGCATTGTAATCCTTATAGAGAATAAACTTTGAATTTGAATGTCTCGCAAAAAAAGTGTCCAGAGAGCTCTGTTTCTGGTATCTCTTTAAAACTTCCCTAAAATGGGCCAAGACTCTGTCACTGTACAAGTTGCCGATATGGCTTGCAACATCCTTCTCAGAGTGATGTTTCTCCATAAATCTTTTCATCCTACCCCACATTTCTGAAGAAAGGTGCTTTCTTCAGAAATTCTTCCATCTCTTCCTCCTCCTCTGCAGCAAGATTCTGAGCTGCAATCTGTTGCTGTTCCTGCTGAAGCTCCTGCAGCTCCTCATTGGTTAGTTTTGTTGTGGTCCTCCACCAACTCTTCCACATCCTCCAAACTCACATCCAACCCCATGAAACTCCCCAATGCCACAATAGAGTTCACAACTGACATAGGCTCATCAGGGTCAGCCACAAACCCTTCAAAATCCCTCTTGTGGACACAATCTGGTCACAATTTTCTCCAAGCAGAGTTCAAAGTCCTGGTAGTCACTTCCTCCCAAGCCTTACCTATAAGGCTTTCATATTGTTCAATGATCTTTTTCTTAAATTCAATTGTATTTCTCACCTTCTTTACCAAATGCTTGGCACTAGGAGTTTTCTTTGGAGCCATGGTAGCTTATTTAGCACTTGCAAGCACTAAAATGAATGGAATATTATGAAATATTTCGTATGAACAAGTGAGGGGACCATCGCTTACTGGTAAACAATGGCACACTGGCTGGGAAGGGAGGCCGACGTGGCTCAGAGCCGTGAGTACGCGTCCAGGACGAACGACGATTAGTGAGTCAACCGACCATTTGCGAGCCAATGTTTGGATGAAAATAAAACGACAATTTCCAAAAAGGACGACTATCGAGGGACCACTGTAATTGTTTTACATGATGGTAGGATTGCTGGTGTGTTTTTTTCTGTTTCAGACATGCAAGATTTCAGGTAAGTCTTGCTACTTCTACTTTCACTTAGGTAACACTACACTTGCATGTACAAGCATATACATGTATATACACACCCCTCTGGGCACTTTTTCTATTTTCTCACTAGTTCTTGTTCTTGTTTATTTCCTCTTACAGTGGAACCTCGGCTAATGATGACATTGGCTAGCGACAAAATCAGATAGTGATGCGTTTTAGCGTAAAAATATTGGCTCAGCCAACAATGAAAAATCCAGTTAAGGACAATCATCCTGAACGTGTCCGTCTGGCCGTCCGGCCTGAGTGCACCTCAGCTGCCCTGCCTTCAGCTAGTGTGCCACTGTTTACAAGCCACTGCAGATGGTTCCACACATACATTCGATACATTTTGTACTATTCCATTGTTTTTAGTGCTTTTAACTGCTAAATAAGCCACCATGGGCCCCAAGAAAGCTTCTAGTGCTACCCTGTGGTAAAGAGTGACATGTACAATCAAACTGAAGAAAGAGATAATTGCAAAGTATGAAAGTGGAGTGTGTGGCTCCGAGCTGGCCCGGTTGTACACCAAAACCCCAATCAACCATTGCTACTATCTTGGCCAACAGAAAGGCAATCAAGGAAGCTGTTGTTGCAAAAGGTGCAAGTATGCTTACAAAACAGATATTGCAAATACTCGAAGATGTGGAGAGACTGTTATTGATGTGGATCAACAACAAACAATTATCAGGAGATAGTGTTTCACAGTCAATCATATGTGTAAAGGCAAGGGAGCTGCATGACGATTTAATTAAAAAAATGCCTGGAACTAGTGGTGATGTTAGTGAATTTAAGGCATAGACACTGAAAAATTAAAACCCCAACAAGTGTTTAATTGTGATGAAACAAAACTGTTTTGGAAGAAAATGCCAAACAGGACCTACATTACACAGGAGGAAAAAGGACTGCCAAGACACAAGCCTATGAAAGACAGGCTAACTCATGTTTTGTAGTAATGCTAGTGGGGATTGCAAAGTGAAGCCTCTACTTGTGTATCACTCTGAAACTCCCAGCGTGTTCAAGAAAAACAGTGTTGTCAAGGCTAATGTGTGTGTTAAGTGGAGGGCAAACAGTAAGGCATGGGTCACTAGGGACATTTTCTATGACTGGGTCTATCATGTGTTTGGCCCCACTGTGAAAAATTCCCTCCTGGAAAATAAACTGGACCTCAAGTCCCTCCTGGTATTAGACAATGCTCCTGCTCATCCTCCAGACTTGCCAGAGCGAATTGCGGGGGAGTTGAGCCTCATCAAAGTGAAGTTCTTGCCCCCTAATACTACTCCTCTCCTCCAGCCAATGGACCAGCAGGTCATTTCAAATTTCAAAAAACTGTACACCAAAGCAGTGTTTTGAAGTGACCTCAGATGCTGAATTGATCATGAGAGAGTTTAGGAAATATCATCTTAGTATCCTCAGTTGCATAAACCTTATAGGTAAGGCTTGGGAGGGGGTGACTTGCAGGACTTTGAACTCTGCTTGGAGGAAATTGTGGCGACAATGTGTACAAGAGAGGGATTTCCAAGGGTTTGGGGCTAACCCTGAGGAGCCTATACCAGTTGTGGAATCTATTTTGTCATTGTGAAAGTCCAAGGGGTTGGAGGTTAGTGGGGAGGATGTGGAAGAGCTGGTGGAGAACGATGAAGAACTAACCACAGATGAGCTGCAAGAGCATCTGCAACAGCAAGAGACCACAACTGAGGAAATTGCTTCAGGGGAGGGGAGAGAGAGATGGAGGAAGTTGCCTTCTTCAACAATTAAGGACATTTGTACAAGGTTGACAAAGGCGCAAGCCATTATGGAAGAACATCACCCTGACACAGCTATCGCAAGCCATGCTGGTGACTTTTACAATGACAATGTTGTGGCCCATTTTAGGAAAATCTTAAAGGAACACCAGATACAGAGCTCTATGGACAGATGGCATTAAAAAAAGAAAGGAAGTAACCCCAGAAAAGGACTTGGTACCTAAAGTCCTTATGGAAGGGGATTCCCTTTCCAAACAATAATACACCTCCATCTCCCCTCCTCCCATCTCATCACTCATCACTAAATCTTCAATAAAGGTAAGTGTCATTTATTCTTCAAGTAGTATTTATTCTGCATGTAGTATTTATTCTTCATGTATCATTGTTTTCTGTGTAGGAAATTGTATATTTCATGTGAAAAAAAACAAAATTTAATGCTTTTAGGTGTCTGGAACGGATTAATTGGATTTCCATTATTTCTTATGGGGAAAATTAATTCGGTTAACAATAAAATCGGTTAATTACAAGCTCTCTGGAACGGATTAAAATCGTTAGCCGAGGGTCCACTGTATCTCCATGGGGAAGTGGAACAGAATTCTTCCTCCGTAAGCCTTGCGTGTCGTAAGAGGCAACCAAAATGCCGGGAGCAAGGGGCTAGTAACCCCTTCTCCTGTATACATTATTAAAGTTAATAAGAGAAACTTTTGTTTTTCTTTTTGGGCCACCCTGCCTCGGTGGAATATAGCCAGTTTGTTGAAAGAAAGATTATCATACACAGGAGCATATATGTAGATTATCTAGGTTAACCCCAAAAAAAGTCAGACAAAGTGAATTATTTCCACTGCGTAGGGCGACCCAAAAAAGAAGAAACACTCACCATTACTCACTCCATCACTGTCTCACCAGAGGCTCCGATGCCCCTCCAAACAGCAATATCCCCACCACTTCTTCATATGTAAAGTAAAAGGACACAAGTGCAATTAATGTGACATTTTATTGTGCCAATGTTTCGCTCTCCAGGAGCTTTATCAAGCCATTACAAACAATACATGGACACAGAGGGTATATAAAGGCTCAGCGTGAGGTGCAATACTAGTGAGGTACCATTTCGATGTTCACTAGTGGTGGTGGTAGTAGTAGTAGTAGTAGTAGTAGCAGTAGTAGTAGTGACAAAAGTAATACAATATGGTAGAGCAATTAATTCGTACATGAGTAAAAGGATATAAAAGCTATTACAGTGGACCCCCGCATAGCGACCTTAATCCGTGCAAGAGGGCTGGCTGTTATGCGAAATGTTCGGTATGCGAATGAATTTTCCCCATAAGAAATAATGGAAATCAAATTAATCCGTGCAAGACACCCAAAAGTATGAAAAGAAAAAATTTTACCACATGAAATGTTAATTTTAATACACACAAACTGAAAAAGGCATGCACAATTACATGACACTTACTTTTATTGAAGATCTGGTGATGATTGATGGGATGGGAGGAGGGGAGAGAGAGTGTTAGTGTTTAGAAGGGGAATCCCCTTCCATTAAGACTTGAGGTGTCGAGTCCTTTTCTGGGGTTACTTCCCTTCTTCTTTTAATGCCACTAGGACCAGCTTCAGAGTCACTGGACTTCTTTCGCACAACATATCTGTCCATAGTGGCCTGTACCTCTCGTTCCTTTATGACTTCCCTAAAGTGTTTCACAACATTGTCAGTGTAATAGTCACCAGCACGGCTTGCAATAGCTGTGTGAGGGTGATTTTCATCCATAAAGGTTTGCACTTTCAGCCACATTGCACAGATTTCCTTAATCTTTGTAGTAGGCAATTCCTTCAATTTCTCTCTCCCCTCCTTTGAACCAGTTTCCTCAGGACTGGCCTCTTGCTGTTGAAGTTGATCTATCAGCTCATCAGTGGTTAGTTCTTCATTGTCCTCCTCCACCAACTCTTCCACATCCTCCCCACTAACCTCCAACCCCAAGGACTTCCCCAATGCCACAATTGATTCCTCAACTGGCATACTCCTCTCAGGGTTAGCCTCAAACCCCTTCAAAATCCCTTTTGTCTACACATTCTGGCCACAGTTTCTTCCAAGCAGAGTTCAAGGTCTTCTTAGTCACTCCCTCCCAAGCCTTACCTATAAGGTTTATACAATTGAGGATATTAAAGTGATCTCTCCAAAAGTCTCTTAGAGTCAGTTGAGTTTCTGAGGTCACTACAAAGCACCTTTCAAACAGAGCTTTTGTGTACAGTTTTTTGAAGTTTGCAATAACCTGCTGGTCCATGGGCTGCAGGAGAGGAGTGGTATTAGGAGGCAAAAACTTCACCTTAATGAATTTCATGTCCCCATAAAGTCGCTCTGCCACGTCTGTAGGATGACCAGGGGCATTGTCTAACACCAGGAGGCACTTAAGTTCTAATTTCTTTTCAGTTAGGTAATCTTTCACATTGGGGGCAAATGCATGGTGTAACCAGTCATAGAAAAAGTCCCTAGTGACCCATGCCTTACTGTTTGCCCTCCACAGCACACACAAATTTTCCTTGAGGACATTCTTTTGCCTGAACGGTCTGGGAGTTTCAGAGTGATACACTAATAAAGACTTCACTTTGCAATCACCAGTAGCATTGGAACACATCAACAAAGTAAGCCTGTCTTTCATAGGCTTATGTCCTGGGAGTGCCTTTTCCTCCTGAGTAATGTAGGTCCTGCTTGGCATTTTCTTCCAAAACAGGCCTGTTTCATCACAATTAAACACTTGTTCAGGTTTCAGTCCTTCACTGTCTATGCACTCCTTGAATTCCTGCACATATTTTTCAGCCGCTTTGTGGTCCGAACTGGCAGCCTCACCATGCCTTATCACACTATGTATGCCACTACGCTTCTTAAATCTCTCAAACCAACCTTTGCTGGCCTTAAATTCACTCACATCATCACTAGTTGCAGGCCTTTTTTTAATTAAATCCTCATGCAACTTCCTAGCCTTTTCGCTTATGATCGCTTGAGAAACGCTATCTCCTGCTAGCTGTTTTTCATTTATCCACACCAATAAGAGTCTCTCAACATCTTCCATCACTTGCGATCTCTGTTTCGAAAACACAGTTAAACCTTTGGCAAGAACAGCTTCCTTGATTGCCTATCTGTTGCCCACAATAGTAGAGATGGTTGATTTGGGTTTCTTGTACAACCTGACCAGGTCGGCGATACGCACTCCACTTTCATACTTATCAATGATCTCTTTCTTCATCTCTATTGGAATTCTAACCCTTATTGCTGTAGGGTTGGAACTAGAAGCTTCCTTGGGGCCCATGGTCACTTATTTTCCAGATAAAGCACCGAAAACACTGTAATAATACGAAATATTCCGATTGTATGCTTGGATGTTACCGCGGAGGCTGGCTGGTAAACAATGCCACCGGCGGAACATATGAGGCTGGCTCAGGCCGCACATTGGACGTGTCTCGGACGAAGGGCGGTGAGCGGGTTTTTGGGCGGTATGCGAGGCAAAATTTTAGCGATCAAAGCGTCCGGTATGCGGATTGTACGTTGTGCAATGCGTCCGGTATGCGGGGGTCAACTGTACTTGGGTAACATAAAAATAGTTTGGACAAATATAGAGTGGTAAGAGGCAGCTTGTTTGTGTTCACTCTCTGTAATGTGCTTTGTGTAGTATAACAGGAGAGACTATGTGATGGCAGGGTTTACTGTTTTCAGGAGGATTCTTGCTAAGACTTCGGAGATGGCGAAGCTGCCATTGTTTTGTTTAATTGTATTCGAAACAGCGATCAGTGCTGATTCGAGGCACTTGCGTCTGCGGAAATTAGTTTCTTTGATCACTAATTGGGCGTCTCTGAATTTCATGAGATGATTGGTAGAATTTCGGTGTTGTACACAGGCATTGTTCAAGTTATCGCTCCTACATGCGTAAATGTGTTCATTGAGGCGGGTGTCGAGGTTTCTTGCTGTTTCACCTACGTAAATCTTGTCACAGCCTCCACAGGGTATAGTGTAAACTCCTGCATTGACTGGTTTGTGGTGCTTGTATTTTGTCCTGGTTAGATCCTTTATTGAAGTGCTAGAAGCAATGGCGACTCTGGTGTTAGCTTGTGAAAGTACTTTTGAGACGTTCAGTGCAACCTGGCTGTTGGGAAGAATTATAACTTTGTTGGGAGTGGTGTTGATGCATGGAGAATTAATGATCTGAAGAGCTCTTTTCTTGCAGTCTTTGATGAAAAAAGAAGGAAAATGTAACTCTGTGAATGTTTGGTGAATGTATGTACATTCCTCGTCAAGAAACTCAGGACTACAAATTCGGTATGCTCTTATGAAAAACCCTATGTTGATGCCTCTTTTGGTCTTGATATCTTGACTGGAATAGAAGTGCGTGAGATCATTTTTATTGGTGGGTTTCCAATAAACTTGAAATCTTAGGTTGTTGTCTACTTTGTGAACGAGGAGGTCGAGGAAAGGTAGCTTGTCATTGGACTCTTCTTCTAGTGTAAACTGGATCGCCGGTTCAACTGCGTTGAGCCTTGCCTGAAGATTCCGTACATCAAAACGTTTGGGAGTTATTACGAGGACGTCGTCCACGTGTTGTAGTCACTGGTGTTGAGTATGATGACTCCTCCTCCTTTGTCGGCGGTGGTGACGATAATGATGGACTTTTTGAATGATCAATCTATATACGAACCCATCAGCACTCAACAGTGGGAGATGCTCACCAAAGATTTTCTATACAAAACCAGACAAATACTCAAACGCACTAGAGAAGGGAAGAAACTTCTATACTTGTTACCAAGCAACCCTAAACCAGCACACATGTATGGTTTACCAAAGACCCATAAACACAATATTCCTCTCAGACCAATCACGTCAGGAATAGGCAGTGCTCCACACAAACTAGCCGGAGTTCTTGCCAAACATCTTTCCTGCCTTCTGGGGACCATCAGCCCCTCTCATCTTAAACACTCAGGCGACCTTCTCAACCGCATCTGTAACCTCTCCATCCGTAACAAGAAACTAAGCAGTTTGGATGTGACTTCCCTCTTCACGAAAGTATCTACCAAAAAAGCCATCGAGGTTCTACGACGTAAATTCAATCAGGACCTTAATCTTCCTCTACCTCCCGGAAATTTTGTCGACTTGATTGAACTCTGTGTTAATTTCAACTGTTTTTCTTTCAATAACAAGCTCTACAAACAAACCTACGGCATGGGAATGGGGTCCCCCATCAGTGCCGTCCTAGCCAACTTATACATGGAACACCTAGAGTCCAAACACTTCGCCAACATCATCCCTTCAAGCATCACTTGGTTACGTTACGTGGACGACGTCCTCGTAATAACTCCCAAACGTTTTGATGTACGGAACCTTCAGGCAAGGCTCAACGCAGTTGAACCGGCGATCCAGTTTACACTAGAAGAAGAGTCCAATGACAAGCTACCTTTCCTCGACGTCCTCATTCACAAAGTAGACAACAACCTAAGATTTCAAGTTTATCGGAAACCCACCAATAAAAATGATCTCACACACTTCTATTCCAGTCAAGATATCAAGACCAAAAGAGGCATCATCATAGGGTTTTTCATAAGAGCATACTGAATTTGTAGTCCTGAGTTTCTTGACGAGGAATGTACATACATTCACCAAACATTCACAGAGTTACATTTTCCTTCTTTTTTCCATCAAAGACTGCAAGAAAAGAGCTCTTCAGATCATTAATTCTCCACGCATCAACACCACTCCCAACAAAGTTATAATTCTTCCCAACAGCCAGGTTGCACTGAACGTCTCAAAAGTACTTTCACAAGCTAACACCAGAGTCGCCATCGCTTCTAGCACTTCAATAAAGGATCTAACCAGGACAAAATCCAAGCACCACGAACCAGTCAATGCAGGAGTTTACACTATACCCTGTGGAGGCTGTGACAAGATTTACGTAGGTGAAACAGCAAGAAACCTCGACACCCGCCTCAATGAACACATTTACGCATATAGGAGCGATAAATTGAACAACGCCTGTGTACAACACCGAAATTCCACCAATCATCTCATGAAATTCAGAGACGCCCAATTAGTGATCAAAGAAACTAATTTCCGCAGACGCAAGTGCCTTGAATCAGCACTGATCGCCGTTTCGAATACAATTAAACAAAACAACGGCAGCTTCACCATCTCCGAAGTCTTAGCAAGAATCCTCCTGAAAACAGTAAACCCTGCCATCACATAGTCTCTCCTATTATACTACACAAAGCACATTACAGAGAGTGAACACTGAAACAAGCTGCCTCTTACCACTCTATATTTGTCCAAACTATTTTTATGTTACCCAAGTAATAGCTTTTATATCCTTTAACTCATGTACAAATTAATTGCTCTACCATATTGTATTACTTTTGTCACTACTACTACTACCACCACCACCACTAGTGAACATTGAAATGGTACCTCACTAGTACTGCACCTCACGCTGAGCCTTTATATACCCTCTGTGTCCATGTATTGTTTGTAATGGCTTGATAAAGCTCCTGGAGAGCAAAACGTTGCCACAATAAAATGTCACATTAGTTGCACTTGTGTCCTTTTACTTTACATATTGTCGGTAATTCTACCAACTTTATCACTTCTTCATAGTGCAAGCACAGTACTTCTCACCTTCAGGATTAAAGTCCAGCTACAGTGGAACTTGGGTTTTTGTCTTTAATTTGTTCCAGAGAATCTGACAAAAACTGAAGCAATATTTCTCATAAGAAATTATGTAAATCCAATTAATCCATTCCTGACACCCAAAATATTAACAAAAAATACATTTTGAGAATAACTATAGTTTACATACAAAAAACAATGAGAAATAAATATAAAGCACTAATGAAATGGATAAATGAACATTTAAATCACTTTTACCTTTATTGAAGACTCTTGTTGGCGTATGGATTCATTCATTTATGGTTTGCCGGTACTTCCGGCCCGGGTCTTCTCCAGATGGCGACCCGGCGTGGCGTATGGAAGACGGTGAGGAAGGGAGAGGGAGGAGAGGGTATCTCTACCACCATCACTACCAACCTCTACCACCATCACCACCACCCTCTACCACCATCACTACCACCCTCTACCACCATTGAATTTTATCGTGTTTCTCGCCTTATTTATCAAAGGGCTGGCACTCAGAACTTTCTTTGGCCCCATGGTGGCTTATTTAGCAGTCGCACTCAATAAACAAGCACAAAAAACAATGGAGTATTACAAAATGTTTCATATGAATGCACAGAGTAATTTTCACTCGACAAAAAGCCAGACTGACTCAGAAATGTGTGCGTGGGATGCTTTGTGTGGGATCGGACAGACAGACATGTTCAGTACAGCAGACGAAAACCGAGGTGATGAACGAAAACTGGGACAATATTTTGATGAAGAAAGTAGTCGAAAACCAAATTCGACGAAAACCAGGGTAAACAAAAACCAAGGTTCCACTGTAACTGGTTTCTCTGAATCCCTTCATAAATGTTACTTTGCTTGCTCTAAAGTACATTCGAAAAAAATAATTGCCTCCACACTCGCCTGTTGGATATCCGATCCCCTTGCATGTATAAATGTTTATTATATTGGGCTGGAGTCGGAGTCGAAGATAATATAAGTATCCAAGAAGATATACCAAAAACTAATTAGAAAATTCTAGGAGTAAGGAAATTATTATTTTATTGGATAGCCCTAAGCCCATTCAGTTATTGGATTATTTTTAAATTTATTATAAAGTAAAAGCATATCAGCTACATAGTGAAGAACACTAATTCCTAAAATGGGGATTAAAGTAAACTGTGCATGTATGTAGACATACACCTCTTGGTGTACAGCATATCCTGAGTTATCTGGTATTTAAGAAATATACCTAAAGACTGGAAACCCTAAATGTCATAACAATTTTAAATTTTTTATTTAGCTCACTTTACTGTTAATGTCATTTTAGCTAGCTGAGTCTGTTTCTTAAGAGAAAACTAAAGTTATCGACAAAGAGTTGCTTTACTTTACTGAGTGATACTCAGGTTACCAATGAAGAGGAGGATTGTAATATTCATAAGCAAGTGTTTAGGTAAAGGTACATATAAGTACATTATTATTATAATCAAAAGGAAGTGCTAAACCACACACAAGTACAATTATCATACCTAGCAATAGAAAAATTACCTAGGATAACCCCCAAAAAATCAGACAAAGTGACTTATTTCCACTGGGATTATAAAGCAGATAGGTGGTAATTAGGTTTCAGGAAAGAATTAAGTTTATTTAGGCACAGGTACACAAATACAATTATTATTATACATAGTGTAAATTACCTAGGATAACCCCTCCCTCCAAAAAAAAAAAAAAAAAAAAACAGTCACTTATTTCCACTGGGGGTTCTTGACTTACGTATTTCCACTGGGGAAGGGCGAAATGATGGGAACCTTCAATTCCTTGAATTTAGTGGCCTTCACCGGCATAAAGAGAAAACCTACGGGGAAGTAGGGAGAAAAGGCCCAGGTGGCACACCTTGAGGGACACCCATAAGCCTATGATTTGTAAAGTTTATTTAGGTACAGGGGCACATAAGTGCAATTATTATTGTGTAGACAACTATAATACTCGTTTACATAAGCGCGAAATGCATATAGGTCATAGGACTGCAAGACGGCAAATGACAAAAATCCCCACCAACAAAATACATAATTTTAGTTCGAGTATAACATAACTAAGAAACAAGACGTGTTGTGCTAAGGAGCAGTTAAGCACTAAAATTACTACATATCCATAAAGGGAGACTGGGACAGAGCAACATATGTCATATAGAGTCACGCAGCCAAGATAGAAAGCTACTTCCTGGATTTTTTATGTTAAGTGGCCTCTTACCTGCCCACTTGCCGTAGGTCTCCACAAGACGTTTATCCCACAACCTGGACCAAAAATGTGCTCTGAAGCCACACGCCAGAGACCAGATCAACTCCAGCAGCACCTTCCCCACGTACACCAACCCCACCACCGTCAGTAGGTACTCAAATTGGCCTAAGCCAGGCAGCAAAGCCTCACAAGCCATGGTCTCTTCAGTCAGGCAGCTGGAACACTGACGTTGAATTGAACACCAGATACCCTCAAGGAAGCCACGCCTTCATACTCCCCAGAATCTCTTAATCCGAGGCACCAGAGTTCCCCTGTTTCCTGTCAGACCTAATTATCTATTCTCTAGGGGCTGTATAATCCTTACTGGTTTAGCTTTTTCTCATAAATACATTATTAACATCCTTCCAGGAGTTACATTGTTCAATGGAAATGGAAAGTATTTGCCACTTTGCCTGAGTGTCTAATAATTTAGTTTACGTGGAAGGGCTAAACTCGTCACGGGTCACACATCAGATTTGATCCTAGGAAAAAGTAGCTCCAATGCCTTGAATCAAAAGCCCTGCATAACCATGACTCACTTCAGTGTAGGGAACCACATAGCAATTCCTTACAATGTATTAGTTATATCTCTCACCAAAAGATGGAGGTAACACTGAGTTTATATATAATAACAATTATTATAATTATTATAATCAAAAAGAAGCGCTAAGCCACAAGGACTATACAGTATATAATAACAAACCTCTCCCCATTACTGAGCATTACTTGTATCCAATTGACTACACGAGAGCCATTAAAACTGCATATAGTATATATAAATAATATAAACACAGAGCAATGAGTTCACTATATAATAATATAATAAAAATAATCTCCATTTCTACAAGTATCTAGTTGACATCAGTGACATACTATATGGAAAGGCCCTGGTTATGCAGAGGATTTCGGGCAAATTAGGTTAACTTTGTCCCCAGGATGCGACCCACACCAGTCGACTAACACCTAGGTGAAGACTGAGACACGCAACATATGGAAATATTTATTGATGAAACGTTTCGCCACACAGTGGCTTCATCAGTTGAAGCCACCGTGTGGAGAAAACGTTTCTTCAATGAAGATTCCCGTATGTTGCATTAGTGTCTCACTCTTCAACTTGTGGGTTTTTGAACCATCTATAACCTGGTCATTGTGGTTGTATACAAGCCTCTGGATGCAACGTCTCAACAATTCCAGGAACAGCATTTGAAAATTGACCACTGTCAGGAAAATCTTACAGCTCCTGCCTGCTACATCTTGCTCCTGGAGGACTTCAACCTAAGGCACCTAAAATTGAGGAATATAGCAAATAATGTAGCACAGATAACACCAGGAGGCAACTCAGATGAAAACTCGCACATACATGTGCATTTAAATCTCTGCACCAAATTCACCTTAAACCAGCAAATAATAGAGCCTACAAAATTAGAGAATACGCTGGACCTCATCTTCACTGACAATGATGATCTGATACGAAATGTCATCATATCATAAACAATATACTCAGATTACAACATAATAGAGGTCCAGACATGTATGTGGGGAGCCCCAGACTGGCAAAATATGATCAGTCACGAGGGAGTTAGTTTAATATATATTATGCACCCCATACCCATCCTGTGGGCGGTAGTCAAAAGATTACAGAGGTACGATGGGAGCCTTCACCAAATTCAACTTCATTAACAAAAATATAAGGTGGGACCAAGTAAACCAAGTCCTAAATGATATAAACTGGGAAGATAGACTAAGCAACACAGATCCTACCCTATGTCTAGAACAAATTAACTCTGTGGCACTTGAGGTATGCTCAAGGCTTATTCCCTTAAGGCTTAAGGAAAAGGAGAAGTTGTAAACTAGAAAGAGAAAGGCACTCCTTATACAAGCGAAGGCAACGAATAACAGAGCGGCTACAAGAGGACAATTTATCTGCAATACGTAGGGAGACACTGGTCAGATTATTATTATAATCAAGGGGGAAGCGCTAAACCCGGAAGATTATACAGCTCCTGGGGGGGGGATGTGGAAGGCATTCAGGCTTAATTCGGGGAACTGGAGCACAGATCCAATTCCCTAAATCAAGAGCCCCTCACCAACATCAAGGAATGTAATAAAGTTGGTAGAATTACCGACAATATGTAAAGTAAAAGGACACAAGTGCAACTAACGTGACATTTATTGTGGCAACGTTTCGCTCTCCAGGAGCTTTATCAAGCCAATACGTATTGGCTTGATAAAGCTCCTGGAGAGCGAAACGTTGCCACAATAAATGTCACGTTAGTTGCACTTGTGTCCTTTTACTTTACATAACATCAAGGAACCTTCCTTGAGGGGACACTGGTCAGAGAAATAGCAAACATCGAACTAAAGCTAAAGGAATCTTACAGGAGTCAAGAAACGCGTGAAGCACTAGAAGCCATAAATGAAACTGAAAGAAACCCAAAGTATTTCTTTTCTTATGCCTGGAGTTTACCTGGAGTGGGTTTCGGGGGTCAACGCCCCCGCGGCCCGGTCTGAGACCAGGTCTCATGGTGGATCAGGGTCTGATCAACCAGGCTGTTACTGCTGGCCGCACGCAAGCAGACGTACGAACCACAGCCCGGTTGGTCAGGTACTGACTTTAGGTGCCTGTCCAGTGCCTTCTTGAAGACAACCAGGGCCAAATCAAAATCTAGAACAACATCCAGTATTGGACCGCTACTAAAACGGGATGGGTTCTACACAGATGACAGCAAGGAAATGAGTGAGCTATTCAAGTCTTAATGTGACTCGATTTTTAGCGAGCCACTAACCAGACTGAGAGTCGAAGACCTAAACGAATTTTTTATGAGAGAGAGACAGAATTTGGTAGACACACATCTATCTGATATTATCCTGACGCCAAATGATTTCGAAAAGGCCATAAATAACATGCCCATGCACTCTGCCCCAGGCCCAGATTCATGGAACTCCGTGTTCATCAAGAACTGCAAGAAGCCCCTATCACGTGCTTTTAACATCCTGTGGAGATGGAGCATGGACACGGGGGTCGTCCCACAGTTACTAAAAACAACAGACATAGCCCCGCTTCACAAAGGGGGCAGTAAAGCAATAACAAAGAGCTACAGACAGATAGCGCTAACGTCCCATATCATAAAAATCTTTGAAAGGGTTCTATGAAGCAAGATCACCACCCATCTAGATACCCATCAGTTACACAGCTCAGGGCAGCATGAATTTAGAGCAGGTCCCTCATGTCTGTCCCAACTACTGGACCACTACGACAAGGTCCTGGATGCTCTAGAAGACAAACAGAATGCAGATGTAATATACACAGACTTTGCAAAAGTCTTCGACAAGTGTGACCATAGTGTAATAGCTCACAAAATGCGTGATAAAGGAATAACAGGAAAAGCCGGTAGATGGATCTATAATTTCCTAAAAAATAGAACACAAAGAGTAGTAGTCAGCAGAGTAAAGTCTGAGGCGACTTCGGTGAAAAGCTCTGTTCCACAAGGCACAGGACTCAACCCCCTACCATCTTGTTCCTCATCCTCATATCGGACATAGACAGGAATATAAGCCACGGCACCGTGTCTTCCTTTGCAGATGACACCCGAATTTGCATGACAGTGTCCTCCACTGAAGACACTGCAAGGCTACAGGAGGACATCAACCAAATCTTTAAATGGTCTGCAGAAAACAACATGAACTTCAATGATAAGAAATTCTAATTACTCCGATATGGAAAATGTCAAGAAATTAAATTTTCATCGGAGTATAAAACAAATTCCAACCACACAACAGAGCGAAAAACTAATGCCAAAGACCTGGGGCTGATCATGTCAGAAGATCTCACCTTCAAAGACCATAAAATTGTATCAATCGCATCTGCTCAAAAAAATGACAGGATGGATAATAAGAACCTTCAAAACTAGGGATGCCAAGCCCATGATGACACTCTTCAGGTCGCTTGTTCTATCTAGGCTGGAATATTGCTGCACACTAACAGCACCTTTCAAGGCAGGTGAAATTGCTGACCTAGAAAATGTACAGAGAACCTTCACGGTGCGCATAACAGAGATAAAACACCTCAATTACTGGGAGCACTTGAAGTTCCTGAACTGTACTCCCTGGAACGCAGGCGGGAGAGATACATGATTATATACACCTGGAAAATCCAAGAGGGACTAGTACCAAACTTGCACACAAAAATCACTCCCTACGAAAGCAAAAGACTCGGCAGACGATGCAGCATCCCCCCAATGAAAAGCAGGGGTGTCACTAGCACGTTAAGAGACAATACAACAAGTGTCAGGGGCCCAAGACTGCTTAACTGCCTCCCAGCATACATAAGGGGGATTACCAATAGACCCCTGGCTGTCTTCAAGCAGGAGCTGGACAGGTACCTAAAGTCAGTACCTGATCAGGCAAGTTGTGGTTCGTACGTTGGATTACGTGCGGCCAGCAGTAAGAGCCTGGTTGATCAGACCCTGAGTCACCATGAGGCCTGGTCACAGACCGGGCCGCGGGGGGCGTTGACACCCGGAACGCTCTCCAGGTATACTCCAGATATTTATCTGGTGGCTAAAGCTCTCGCTTCACGCGGTGAGGGTCTGGGTTCGATTCCCAGCCAGGGTAGAAACATTGGGCGTGTTTCTTTACACCTGTTGTCTATGTTCACCCATCAGTAAAATGGGTACCTGGGTGTTAGTCAACTGGTGTGGGTCGCATCCTGGGACACTGACCTTATTTGCGCGAGATGCTCAGCATAACAAGGAGCTTTCTATATAGTAGTATGTCATTAATGTCAGCTAGGACTGTATACCTTGTACATGTACTTGTAGTAAATAAAGATATTATATTTTAACACCTAGGTACCTACTTACCTAATATTTCTTATACTCATAATGCATGCTATATTTTATCTATTTTAGGGCCCAGGAGAATTATCTGTTATATTAGGAACATATTTTTCAGGTTATTTGAGTATTTCTATATTTAGTTTCCACCATTAAATTAAACAAAATATTGAGAAATAATTACAAGTTCTTCATAGCGACGCTAACTCGCATCAGAGAAAATAAAAGATCTGAATATTTCAAGGAATAACTAAACTATTATTTCACAGACTTTTGAGTGGGATTTATGTCGGTATGTAGTGTTATGTGGTCTTGTATAAATTTGTGTGAATATGTATGGGTTTGTGTGAACTTGTATGAGCTTGTGTGAACCTGTGTGGGTTTGTGTGAACTTGCGGGACATTGTGTGAACTTATGTGACCTTTTGTGACATTGTGGGACTTGTAGGCACTTGCATGGCCTTGTGTGAACTTTTTAAGCACTGTGTAAACTTTTGTGACCTTGTGTGAACTTGTGACCTTGTTCGAACTTGTGGGACTTTATGTGAACTTATGTGGCCCCCTCTGAACTTCTGTGACCTAGTGTGAACTTGTGGGACTTGTGTGGCCTTGTATGGCTTTTGTATGACCTTATTAGCATCATCCTTTTTCATGACAATGACAGGAAATCTCTCTCTCTCTCTCTCTCTCTCTCTCTCTCTCTCTCTCTCTCTCTCTCTCTCTCTCTCTCTCTCTCTCTCTCTCTCTCTCTCTCTCTCTCTCTCTCTCTCTCTTTCTCTCTATCTATCTATCTATCTCTCTCTCTCTCTCTTACACAGGGTTTGACAAGATTAGGTTAAGGATCCCTAGCTTTTTTGACAAGCTAAGAGCTGTTACTTACATCAGCTCATTTGAAAGCATTTTTATTGTTATGAAACATACAAGTATTTTTATTGTTATGAAACATACAAGTATTTTTATTGTTATGAAACATATAAGTAGGGAACAGGATGATGTTGGAGCCATCTGTGGGCCAGCATTTTCATTTGATCAGCTGACTTTATCTCGTTGACATTATAATATTGTACGAATGTGTCCCAGACTCAAGTCATCCTGGGGATAAATGATCTCAGATGAAGTGATGTTCTGGAGTAAGGTACAACCAGAGTGAAGTTGCTGCTTTCTGCCCGTCTTGTGGTATAGAAGCTTGCTTCTCGCTGTCCTCTCTCTCTCTCTCTCTCTCTCTCTCTCTAGAGACTCTCTCTCTCTCTCTCTCTCTCTCTCTCTCTCTCTCTCTCTCTCTCTCTCTCTCTCTCTCTCTCTCTCTCTCTCTCTCTCTCTCTCTCCCTCTCTCACACACACACACACACACACACACACACACACACACACACACACACACACACACACACACACGGATGTGGACAAAGGGATCCGAACAGACTGCAAGTCTGGGTCCTGGAGTTTAACCCCACCAAGTGCTAAGTCATGAAGATTGGGGAAGATCAAAGAAGACCGCACAGAGTACAGGCTAGGGTGCCAGCGTGTCAGCGTGCCTCGTTGTGCTCCCGGTTTTCTCGTGTTTTCACGGTCGCTCTTACGTGCTAGAACTTTAATTTGTGTCATCAATCCTATACGATACATCCCTCTAGCGCCTGGAACCAATCTTGGGCGGAAAACATTATATACTGAGTCAAAAAAGGAGAATTAGTGTGCACTGCGTAGCAGAGTTTACTGCCAGAGGGGAATCATAGGCCTATGTCCCGTGTGGAAAAAAATAATAATAATTGAACTTTTCATGTCAGAGGAAAGAAAGTCTCCCTGATATCATTGAGTATACATAGTGTATAGTGTATACTACAGTGGCTCCCTAGTATATTGATGATAAAGGCTAAAGTGTCATTTGAAAACAGGTGAATTTGTAAATGAAGGGATAAGCCTATAGAGGAAGGTGCCAGAAGTCGCCAGAAACTTACCACAGGTCAGCTGTTTTTAATAATCTTCCTGGCCTGCTAGTGTACTCGCATATAATCTAGTGATACCAGTGAATAGCAGAATACAGTGTTGTAGTAGCAACTAACCAGTATTATAATGGTACTTAGTGGAGTGGAGTGACTTTCATTAGTTTCTTTTCTTGAAATACGAGACGTTACTGTGAATTTCATATAACCTGTAGTTACCAGCGGTCGCAATATACACAACGAGAAGCAATTATTACTACAGAAAAAGCGTCCTTCCTCCAAAATTTGCACCAGTCAACTATAGTGATAATATAGCATTTATTGCGGTGGAGACGGAAAAAAAAAAAATAGAAAAGCCAGATACAGCGATTGATAAACAAGGAGGTGACCGTTCGTCATTGTAGGAGCTGCCAGATATCACCGGCTCTTCAACACGCAAGTTATACTTTTGTATCAGTCAAATCACATATTACTCGGGTAGATAATTTCCAGTAGATCCTTCATGTGTTAGCTCAAATCACCGACCAGTATGTTTTAAATAAGTGACCCACTGATCAGAGCAGATCGACTGGTCCAAACCCTTGACTGGTCCGAACCCTTGTCTGGTCTGAACCCTTGACTGGTCCGAACCCTTGACTGGCCTGAACCCGGGACTGGTTTCAAACAGTTTCGTTGGACAATAAAGCAGACTGTAAACGGATGGGGTGTAGGCGCCCTTATAAACACAAACATTAAAAATCAGGAACGTGACGGTAAGCTGTCCAATATACAAAAAGAGTTAGAAACAGAAATACAAATAGCTAGAGCTTCATTTAAGGTTATTAATATAATATTCAAGAGGTTGCTAGTAGAATTGCAGTAAATCAACCATTCAAATCATTATGAAGCTGTGTGTAGTCTGTGGTCAGTCAAACAAACGGGCCTCCACATGGATAAATTGTCATTTTTGTGGAAATTGGTGTCACGTCCCTTGTGCAGATATCCCAGAACTAGCTACAAGCAGTATTAAAACAGAGAAGTGTTTCTGGGTATGCCCAAATGAGGAAAATCTGTGGACTAAAATCACAAGGGTATTAAAAGAGGACAACATCAAAGCTGCTTTCATAGAAAACCTGGAAGCTTTCTACAACAGATGGGAACATAAAAAGTCTGGGCTGAATGGTACTGCCCTTGATACTGGCCATGTAGTCACAAACTGTAAGGCTGGAGGTGATGTCCTGGGAGACAGTAATAGTAAAGCTGGAGGTGCTGTCCTGGGAGACAGTAATGGTGAAGCTGGAGGTGCTGTCCTGGGAGACAGTAATGGTGAAGCTGGAGGTGCTGTCCTGGGAGACAGAAATGGTGAAGCTGGAGATACTGTCCTGGGAGACAGTAATGGTGAAGCTGGAGATTTTGTCCAGGTAGTCGGGAATTATACGCAGGAAGGAATACATATAAATGACCTCATAGGGGATAGGAGCCATAGTAGGGAAACAAGTGTAGTCAAAGATAAGATAAAACCAATATTGCAAACTAGAAATACCGCAGGAAATAGCAAACAAGAGGACTCCAATAGCAATAGTGAGGATAAATTACCAAAAACAACTGGTGGGAGCTCCATTGTTGGTGCTAGGGAGGATAGAAGTAAGACAGGGAAACATGCACCAACAGGGAATACAGTCACAGAAACCCAAGGCAAGCGGAAACCAAGCCTGTGCACATACTATGCACTTGGTATCTGCTGGCATGGGAAATCTGGAAAAACAGATGGGACGTGCAACTATGACCACCCTAGAAAATGCCATGCCCATATGACAACAGGAAAATGCAAACTCCCTTCCTGTAAGCTTTTTCACCCTGAAATGTGTACCTCTTCAGTACAGGAAAGACTGTGCTATAACTTAAATTGCCAGGCATACCATCTAAAGGGGACAAAAAGATACAAAACATCCAGGCCATGGGAAAACCTGGGTAGCCACAGCCACTCAAGAGGGAGAGGTTTTTTAGTGCCAGGAAGGAAAAAAAACTGGCAGGAAATGGCAGAAATCGTACACCAAATCCAGTCATTCCTGGAGTGGAACCACAGTCGATGGCCTCCACTCCAAACCAACAGATACAGATACTAATGCCGGAAAAAAAATCCCCCCCCAGTACCAACAATACCACCAGTCCGATAACATTCTTCTTTGCAAATATACAGGGTCTAAAGCCAGCAACAAACAACAAAATACCTTTCATCCGTGGACTGCTTGCAGAGGCAAAGGCAATGTTCGCGGCTTTCACTGAGACCCACATAAAGGATCACTTGGACAATGAAATATGGATCCCAGGTTACAACCTATACAGATGTGACAGAGTGAACAGGCAAAAGGGGGGGGTTGGCCTGTACATTGCAGAGTCACTTGTTTGCACAGAACTGCTTAATGCCTCAAATGACGTAGTGGAAGTTTTAGCAGTAAAGGTCGAGAACCAAAACCTAGTCATTGTGGTAGTCTACAAGCCTCCGGATGCAACATCCCAGCAATTCCAGGAACAGCTGTTAAAAATTGACCACTGTCTGGAAAATCTTCCAGCTCCTGCACCCAACATCTTGCTCCTGGGGGATTTCAACTTAAGGCACCTAAAATGGAGGAATATAGCAAATAATATTGTTGCAGTAATAACACCAGGAGGCAGCTCTGATGAAAACTCACACTCACACGAGCTTTTAAATCTCTGCACAAAATTCAATTTAAACCAGCAAATAATAGAGCCTACTAGACTGGAGAATACACTAGACCTCATATTCACTAACAATGATGATCTGATAAGAAATGTCACCATATCAAAAACAATATACTCAGATCACAACATAATTGAGGTTCAGACATGTATGCGAGGAGCCCCAGACCGACAAAATGAGACTAGTCACGAGGGAGCATTCACCAAATTCAACTTCAATAACAAAAACATAAAGTGGGACCAAGTAAACCAAGTCCTAACCGATATAAGCTGGGAAGATATACTAAGCAACACAGACCCAAACTTATGCCTAGAACAGATTAACTCGGTGGCACTCGATGTATGCACAAGGCTTATTCCTCTAAGAAAAAGGAGGAGTAGATGTAAAATAGAAAGAGACAGGCGCTCCCTTTACAGGCGACGGAAAAGAATAACAGAGCGGCTAAAAGAGGTCAATATATCTGAAATGCGCAGGGAGACACTGGTCAGAGAAATAGCAAGCATCGAACTTAAGCTAAAAGAATCCTTTAGGAGTCAGGAATCGCGGGAAGAACTAAAAGCTATAAATGAAATCGAAAGAAACCCAAAGTATTTCTTCTCCTATGCCAAATCAAAATCGAGAACAACGCCCAGTATTGGGCCCCTACTTAAACAAGATGGGTCCTACACAGATGACAGCAAGGAAATGAGTGAGCTACTCAAGTCCCAATATGACTCAGTTTTTAGCAAGCCGCTAACCAGACTGAGAGTCGAAGATCAAAATGAATTTTTTATGAGAGAGCCACAAAATTTGATTAACACAAGCCTATCCGATGTTATCCTGACGCCAAATGACTTCGAACAGGCGATAAATGACATGCCCATGCACTCTGCCCCAGGGCCAGACTCATGGAACTCTGTGTTCATCAAGAACTGCAAGAAGCCCCTATCACGAGCCTTTTCCATCCTTTGGAGAGGGAGCATGGACACGGGGGTCGTCCCTCAGTTACTAAAAACAACAGACATAGCCCCACTCCACAAAGGGGGCAGTAAAGCAACAGCAAAGAACTACAGACCAATAGCACTAACATCCCATATCATAAAAATCTTTGAAAGGGTCCTAAGAAGCAAGATCACCACCCATCTAGAAACCCATCAGTTACACAACCCAGGGCAACATGGGTTTAGAACAGGTCGCTCCTGTCTGTCTCAGCTACTGGATCACTACGACAAGGTCCTAAATGCACTAGAAGACAAAAAGAATGCAGATGTAATATATACAGACTTTGCAAAAGCCTTCGACAAGTGTGACCATGGCGTAATAGCGCACAAAATGTGCGCTAAAGGAATAACAGGAAAAGTCGGTCGATGGATCTATAATTTCCTCACTAACAGAACACAGAGAGTAGTCTTCAACAGAGTAAAGTCCGAGGCAGCTACGGTGAAAAGCTCTGTTCCACAAGGCACAGTACTAGCTCCCATCTTGTTCCTCATCCTCATATCCGACATAGACAAGGATGTCAGCCACAGCACCGTGTCTTCCTTTGCAGATGACACCCGAATCTGCATGACAGTGTCTTCCATTGCAGACACTGCAAGGCTCCAGGCGGACATCAACCAAATCTTTCAGTGGGCTGCAGAAAACAATATGAAGTTCAACGATGAGAAATTTCAATTACTCAGATATGGTAAACATGAGGAAATTAAATCTTCATCAGAGTACAAAACAAATTCTGGCCACGAAATAGAGCGAAACACCAACGTCAAAGACCTGGGAGTGATTATGTCGGAGGATCTCACCTTCAAGGACCATAACATTGTATCAATCGCATCTGCTAGAAAAATGACAGGATGGATAATGAGAACCTTCAAAACTAGGGAGGCCAAGCCCATGATGACACTCTTCAGGTCACTTGTTCTATCTAGGCTGGAATATTGCTGCACTCTAACAGCACCTTTCAAGGCAGGTGAAATTGCCGACATAGAAAATGTACAGAGAACTTTCACGGCGCACATAACGGAGATAAAACACCTCAATTACTGGGAGCGCTTGAGGTTTCTAAACCTGTATTTCCTGGAACGCAGGAGGGAGAGATACATGATTATATACACCTGGAAAATCCTAGAGGGACTAGTACCGAACTTGCACACGAAAATCACTCACTACGAAAGCAAAAGACTTGGCAGACGATGCACCATCCCCCCAATGAAAAGCAGGGGTGTCACTAGCACGTTAAGAGACCATACAATAAGTGTCAGGGGCCCGAGACTGTTCAACTGCCTCCCAGCACACATAAGGGGGATTACCAACAGACCCCTGGCAGTCTTCAAGCTGGCACTGGACAAGCACCTAAAGTCAGTTCCTGATCAGCCGGGCTGTGGCTCGTACGTTGGTTTGCGTGCAGCCAGCAGCAACAGCCTGGTTGATCAGGCGCTGATCCACCAGGAGGCCTGGTCACAGACCGGGCCGCGGGGGCGTTGACCCCCGAAACTCTCTCCAGGTAAACTCCAGGTAAACTAATAAGATGTCTTGACATGTCACAGGCTATTATACTGTCTGTCGTTGTATTCCTCAATAAGTGGACAATTAAGCACATAGTGTTCAAGACAGTGACCATATGCCTGATCATATAATTTGCATTTAGTTTGATCATCATCTGTGTGTCTCCCAAACTGCCAGAAGTACTTGTAACCAAGCCTAAGTCTGGCCACTACAACATCAGTCAGTCTGTTCACATTGCAAGTTGCTCCATTAACATACTTATCTATGTTCATGTTATCACAGTGAGTTATAGATCTACTCAGGCTTCTAACTGCATTCCTATAACAATCATTTTCAATATTTACTTTTCTCCTAACATTATTCCTAATGCTAGACATAGATATACCAAAGTTATATTCTACATTCTCCTTCTGGGTACTCTTCTTGGTTACCATATCAACTTTATCATAAAGGGGTAATCCAATGTGTGATGGGATCCATAGCAACCTGGCTTTTCCAATGAGCATGTTGTTGGAGTCATTATATGAGTCAAGAGCATTCAGTGATGACTTAGAATCAGTAATGATGATAGAGTCAAGCTCAGTGTCATAAGTTAGCTTTAGCGCCATTAGGATTTCAAACAATTCAGAGTGCAGTGTAGACGCCCAGTTGTTAATTCTTATGCCAGGTTCAAAAAAATTTATCGTTCTTACAAGGGAGGTGGCAACAAGAGCAGATGCAGCCCTGCCAGAAGACTCCTGTTTAGATCCATCAGTGTATATAACTTGTGATAACTTATTACTACCAGCCAGGCGAGAATTTCTTCTTGAGCAATTGCTTCAAGTGATTTAAGGAAGGGATTACTAGCAATGAGCTTCTTGGGACTTGCAGGTATGTGATATGAAATGAACACATCTTCCATGGAGGGGTGAAATGCTCTTGTTGTCTACAGTGATACAGTTCATGCAGGTTATAAAACTTAATGTAATTGCACGTTTTCTCAATCCATTTAGATCTGTGTGTATTTACTTCTAGACACTTAGTAAGATTCATTGTGACAGCGTCTGGTTCATTTCTTAACATTCTAATACTGAGTACAGTGTTAATCTCAACAATCCTATCACTGATACTAGAAATACCAAGCTCCTTCCTCATATTAAGAACCTTTGTAGATTTGGGACAGCCAAGAATAATTGAGAGCTTCATTTTGCATTAACTCCATGGGTCGGAGAGAACTTTCTCTAGCTAATATCAACATGGGAGCAGCATAATCAGTTAAGGACCTATCATAGACTATGTACATCATTCTCACGATTCTCACATTAGCACCATAGTTGTGGTTGTAGCCAGCAACAGCTTTGAGAGCATTCAGCCTATCTTTGTATTTCTTATTTAGTTGTGGTATAGTGGATTTGTTAAAGGGTACATCTACACCAAGGTGTCTGTAAGTTTAACGTAGCTAATGTTTTCACCCTATAAATACATGGGTGGGGAATATCGTTTGCTTATTAATATCTTTATTTTAGAGGAAGATATTATGAGGCCTAGTCGATTACAAATTGCTTGAACTTCATTAAGAATGGTACTCATCTTCTTATGCCCTGTTGCATGGATCATGATGTCATCAGCATAGCTTATAACTATATGTTTAGGTGAGGCAGGTAGAGCATTTAGAAGAGCATTAATCAGAATATTAAATAGCATGGGACTGAGAACTGCAGTGTACCTAGGGACATTTCTTTAGACTCACTTCTAAAGCCTTTATAGAGGACAGAGGATACTCTATTTGACAGGTATCCTATTATCCAGCAGAGTAAGCTACCACCAATATTCATTTTCGCTAGCTCATGTAGTATAACGGTTCTGTTCGCAATATCAAATGCAGATTTTAGATCAAGAAATGTGGTAAAACTAGTAGAGATGTGTGCAGTGAGAAAGGTGGAAATACGATTCTGCACACTTTTACCTTTCATGATCCCATAGAGGCAGAGGGAAATTTGGTGTGTGATTCTGTAGTATCATTCTGGTCCAGGAAGTAGGAAGAACTCCCTCAATGTAACTGGTATTATACAGTGCCAACAAAGGATTATCAGACACGTGTCTTAGAGTTCTGAGAATATGATAGGTTATACCATCCTCTCCAGGAGCAGTTGGTTGACCTTTAGTTAGTGCATTATCTAATTCATACTCGTTTAAGTGGTAATCACTCTCATCAATATTTTGGCTCATAAAATTAATCAGTTTCAAAATTTCTTCAGAAGCGTTCTCTAATTTTTTCTAATATGAGACGAAAGGTTTTCATGCATGGATGTTTTGGACCAGTCAAGAATTTAGAGAAAGTGCAAAGATTTGAAACAAGACTAGTCCCGGAGCTAAGGGGTATGTTATACGATAAGAGGTTAAATGAAATCGACCTGACTACACTAGAGGACAGGAGAGACAGGAGGACATGATAACGATATATAAAATACTGACGAGGTAGATAGGGATAGGATGTTTCAGAGACAGGACGCAGCAACAAGGAAATCACAACTGGAAGCTGAAGACTCGGATGAGTCACAAATCCGAATCCGAATCGAGGACGACGAGATCTGTCGTAAGATGGGAAGGAAGAAGGATATGGAAGGATGGAAATAACTGGAAAAGGATGGGGAGGAGGGGAAGAGGAGGAATCAAGGCAAGTGGCCCAACCACTTTGGGACATGTGGTACAAAAGTACTGGAGACGTAGATAGAGAGGCTTGACTGATGTCATTGCTTGGCTCACTAGGAGAGGATGGCGAAGGCAGTGGTAGGAGCTGGGAGTGTCAGAAGGCAGTAAGCAGGATGAGTTGGTTATGGTCTTAAACCGTTTATCAGTGCGGTAAATTGTTTTCGGGAGAGTTGTATCACACTTATGGGAGAGCTGTAGTAGTATTCGTTGGTTTGGAGTTGGTGGAGTATCTGGTTGTAGGTAGGGAATGGTCTTTCTTCGCTTTGGTACGATACAGTGTTGTCTTGGAGATGTTGGATGAGTGCTAGGCGAGTCATGCTTGCAGGGTACAGCCTCGTAGTGTAGAATATGAGTCCTTTGTGTTTAACCCATGGTGTTCCAGGTAATCGACGTGAGCTAAGTAGAGAAGGCGGTGGTGGAGTAGAGGAAGGTGGTGTTGCTTCGTTTTCAACTTCAGTAGACGAATTAGAAGATGTTTCTGGTGGATTGGATTCAGTGAGAGGTGGTGGCGGTGGAGGCTTCTCATTGGTCGTTGTTGGACTGACGTCACTAGTTGGTGGTGTTGATGGAACTTCTGCAGAAGAGTTGGCGATTAAGTTTTTGGTGAATCTGAGAATTTCTTCAGAAGGTGGAGATGCTGGAAATGTAAATGAAGGCATGTTATTTAATGCAAATAACTCGTTGATGGTAGAGTTAAATGATCCAGGTACAGCCATGTTTTGCATATGAGCGTATAGTAGACAGTAGTGAATCTTCGTTACGTCACATGTTGGAGGAGTGATGGTAGTGGTGGTGGTGGAGGCGGGCTGAGTAGATGCTTGAAGTAATTTTGTAGTGTCTGCTTGTATTTTTGCAATTGCTGCATACGTTGGAGTGTTGCTAGTAGGGTTTTTCTTTGCTGCATCTTGTGCTTTCTTCATAATATCCTTTCTTGTAGGACATTTTGCTGCCAGTGTATGGTGATCATTACTCTTGCAGTTTAAGCACGCTGGTTGTGTTGGAGCAGCAGCGGTGCAGGAACTGAAGGCGTGTCCCTCACTACCACATGTAGTGCAGAACTTCTTGTCTTTTACTGGACATGCTTTGGTGGTGTGATGGTATGAATAACAGTTCCAGCAATGTTGGATGTAGTGATATCTCTCTGCTTCAATGTAGGTAGGGCTGATGTAGTAGTAGTAGACAGCAAGACCTTCGTTCAGTGCAGTGGCAGCCATGTTCACGTCGGTGAAGGTGACCTTGATCATGGACGTTGCATTTGGGATTTTTGTAATGCTGTCAACAGTAGCCCAAGTATTTTGCGTCTCGATGGATGACTTGAGTTCAGCAGGTGTTTGAGACGTCAGAATCTTGTCCAGTTTTTTTTAGGAATACTGATTTCCTTGCCCTGAGGGCAGGAGATGACGTACCAGTAAACCCTTGAGTAGTAAGAGTAGTGATGGCTTCTGTAGTGAGTAGCTTCTCTGCTTCAGCATCATCGTGACACACAACAATGAATGCTTCTTTCAGTGACAATATGGTGTTGAATTTTACTTCCAGTGCTCCCTGAACAACAGTTGCAAGAGCAATCTTCGTTGAATCATCAACGGTACCATTTCTTGGTTTGATCTTTACACGATTTGCGTAGCTCATCGTGTAAGTCAAGGCGATGACAACGCTGGTCTCATGAGTCACAAGGAAGTTAGAAAAGTATTTCTTTAGTCATAGTTTTCAGGAAGTGGAGCAATCTGGAAAGTGATGTAGTGGAGGCAGGATCCATACATAGCTTTAAGACGAGATACGATTTATCGTATCTCATCCATGAGCTCCATGGGCTTTAGCTCAAGGAGCAGTGAGAGAGTGGACCTAGTAGCGACCAGCAAAGAGGCGGCGCCAGGAGCTGCGAAACGCCCCCTGCAACCACAAATAGGTGAGTACAAATAGATGAGTACACACATATACAACCCTGCAACCAAATAAACTAACTCAAAACAAACCACACTCCACACTCACAGACCTCACCCCTCCCGGCACAAACCCCACCTACACAGCAGCACCTCATAGTTCCCTGCCAGGACTCCCACTCCCCCAGCCCCCACAAACCCCCAGAATACAGTTTTGGAAAAGAAGCTGAAGGTATGGTACACCAACGCAGACGGAATAACGAATAAGTGTAAGGATTGGCTTGAACGAATCATGGAGGCATCCCCAGACATAGTTTTGAGGAGTTGGAAGGAGGGAACTCCATAGTAGGAACACTTCAGACTGGAGGTTCCATGGTGGTGATTGCAGTGATGTACAACCCAACACAGAATAGAAGGAAACCAAGACAGGAATATGAAGAGAGCAACAGAACAATGGTTGATACACTAGCCGAGGTGGCCAGAAGGGCCCACATTGGCAGGACAAAATTACTAATTGTGGGTGATTTCAATCACAAAGAGATTGACTGGGAAAACCTGGAGCCCCATGGGAAACCAGAAACACGGAGGGCTAAGATGATGGAGGTGGTACTGGAAAACCTCATGTATCAACATGTTAGGGACAGTACCAGACAGAGAGAGGAGAGGATGAACCAGTAAGATTGGACCTCATATACACCTTGAGTAGTTGAGACATTGAGAATATCACATATGAAAGGCCCCTCGGAGCTAGTGCTCACGTGGTCCTGAGCTTCGAATACATAATAGAGTTACAAGTGGAGAGGGAAGCAGGACGAGTAGGACGGGAGAAGCCAAACTACAAAAGAGGCCTGAGAAATTTCCTGCATGAGATTCAATGGGAAAGAGAACTGGTGGGAAAATCAGTAAATGAAATGATGGAATACATGATAACAAAATGCAAGGAGTCAGAGGAGAGGTTCGTACTCAAGGGCAACAGAAACTTTAGGAAGACCAGAACGAGCCCTTAGTTCACCCAGAGGTGAAGAGAGGCTAAAACTAAGTGCGCTAGAGAATGGAAAGAGTATAGAAGACAAATGACCCAGGAAATTAAGGAGACTAGTCAAAGAGCCAGAAACGAATATACAAAGATAAGGGGGGAGGCCCAGTGGCAATACGAGAATGACATAGCATCGAAAGCCAAATCTGACCCGAAGCTGTTGTACAGCCACATCAGGAGGAAAGCAACAGTCAGGGACCAGGTAATCAAGCTGAGGAAAGAAGGAGGGAAGATCACAAGAAACGACTGAGAAGTATGTGAAGAGCTCAATACGAGATTTAAGGGGGCATTTTCAGTGGAGACAAAAAGGACTCCAGAAAGCCATAATGATGGGGGGTATACCCACAAGTGCTGGACACTACACACAACTGAGGAGGAGGTGAAAAGCCTGCTAAGTGAATTAAATACTTCAAAGACGGTGGGACCGGACATCTCTCTGTGGGTTCTGAGAGAGGGAGCAGAGGCGCTGTATGTGTCACTAACAATAATCTTCAACACATCCATCAAAATAGGCCAACTACCCGAGGTGTGGATGACAGCAAATGTAGTCCCACTTTTTAAGAAAGGAGACAGATATGTAGCGTTAAATTACAAACCAGTGTCACTGACATGTATAGTAAGCAAAGTCATGGAGAAGATTATCAAGAGAAAAGTGATCGCGCACATAGTAAGGAATGAGCTTATATACGATAACCAGCACAATTTCAGGGAAGGGAAATCCTGTTTCACAAACCTATTGGAGTTTTACGACAAGGTGATAGGAGTAAGAAGAGAGAGAGAGTGGTGGGTAGATTGCATTTTTTTAGACTGTAATGTTTTTTTTTTTTTGCACAGTTCCACACAAGAGCTTAGTGGAAAAGCTAGAGGAGCAGGTAGTTATAACAGGAAAGGCACTGAAATGTATCAGAGAATACCTGACAGGAAGGAAACAACTAATGATTATACGTGACGAGGTGTCGGAGTGGGCTCTGCACAACACAATAACGTTACGTAACAAAGAATAACGCATGAACAAAAACACACTACACAGCATATAAAAACACCACTACACAACACACAATAACACCACGCGACACAATAACACATAATAACACCACATGACACAATAGCGCCACAAAATATAATAACACCACTTATACAATAACACCACACAACACAATAACACCACACAACACAACACCACACAACACTCAGTAAAACATCGTAACAGTAGAACAAACAATACATGAACACCAGTCAGCAACACAGCTTAAGGGTCAATTTAAATAGCCATTTTAAATGCCTCAGTTTAAATGAGTAAAATATAAGACCTTTGAAAACATAAACACATATACAGTTTAATGTGATCCTTTACTGACAACGTTTCGCCCACACAGTAGGCTTTTTCAAGTCACAAACAGATCTACCTGGGGTAACGAACGAACGAAAGTTCAGGTAATATTCCAAATGGGATGAGCGGGGAAGACGGGACAGACGAAGAATAGTGCTGGAGAGGAGTGTTCTTAGTCGTAGAAATAGAGCCAGGGCTTAACCCAGCAGCAAAGGCGATCGTGGGACAGATATTGAATAGAGAAATTCAGGTTCTTCTGTTGGGACTCCAGTGGGGTGAGCTGGGAGTAAGGGACATGCGACGTTTAGAGCTAGAGAGGAGTGCAGAACTGAGTCATGTCTTAACCCAAAAATGTTAAGGCGAACGTGGGTCAGAGAATGGTACCTGTCTTAGAAGGTACCTGTCAGCGGATCCAAGGTTATTTGTAAGTAGGGTTAGGAGCAGGATCATGCAAGGAGTAGAAAAGGTTGTGTTGGTTTGTGGGTCTGCGAATGTCTTCGTTAAGGAGAGAGGTCCAGTAGTCATGTCGTGTCTCAAGTTTGTCTATCTGTCTGTCACTGAGCCTCTTCCAGTACAGATTCAGCGCAGGGACGTCTAACTGGGCATGGAGAGACTCGCTTGTGGCGAAGTCCTCCCATCTGACATCAAGCACCCAGCGCAGCGCCTTGTTCTGGACACGCTGCAGTTTAAGTAAGTTTGTTTTTGCTGCAAGAGAGAGGGCTAGAGGAGAGTAAGTTATCAGAGGACGTATTAGGGATTTGTAGAGGTGTAGTTTGGTGCGTTGAGAGGCATGTTTCAGCTTGTAGAGGCCCGCAAAGGCCTTACTAGCTATTGCATGCCTTGAGTGAATGTGTCCGTGTAAACGAAGAAGGTAGTCAAGATTAACGCCAAGGACAGTGACAGATTGTGTGATAGGGAAGTAAGTGCGGGTGTCAGCTGTTCTGAGTTCGACAGGTAATGGAGGATCACGTTTCCTGTAGTTAAAATACGTAATGCTGGATTTTGCTGCATTGGTTTTGATCCTCCATTTTTGTTCCCAGATGGCTATCCTGTCAACCTCATTTTGTGTTTTGTGTGTGAGTGTATCTATATTGGCATGAGTGATAAGTTGTGTAATGTCGTCTGCATAGGCTAGTGTGATGGAGTTGTGGTATACAGGTGTTGGAATGTCGTTAGTGTATAAAATGTAGAGGGTAGGGGAAAGGACAGATCCCTGGGGTACTCCAGCATTTAGTGTGAAGTAGTCAGAGTAACAGCCTTGGAATTTGATTCTCATGGTACGGCCGTCTAGGAAGTTGCAGAGGAGTTTACGAGTATTGAGAGGCAGGTTGAAGTTAGTGCAGAGTTTGTACTTGAGCCCCTCGTGCCACACAGTGTCAAAAGCTTTTTCAACGTCTTTTGCAACCAGGGCTGTCCTGTTTCTTACCTTACCTGGGGTGGAAGGTACGTGAGTATTTATAGTCAGGTTCAGAATGTTGAGGTCAGGTGGAGAATGCTGCATCTGATGATCTACCGGGTGGGGTTATAGAGTCTAAAATCTTGGGTAGCTTGGAAGGGGTATTGGATAAGTTGTCAGTAGACCTTCTGCAGTGTTCTATGTTCTTATGTGGGATAGCGATGAAGAAGTTTCTTGGCAAGTGGTTCAGCTATGTTATAGAAGCCATTGTTCTGGTTGAAATTGTTGGTTATAGAGATAAGCGATGATTCCAGGATTCTTCGGTATTGAGTGTTGTCTTCTGTGGCGATAAGTCTTGAGTTTCTGTAGTTAATTAAATGGTTGTGTGAATTGCGATGTTGTACACAGGCATTCCTTGTATCGTCAGTCCTGCTTGCGTATTGGTGTTCTGAAATACATGTTTGGAGGTCTCTTGATGTTTCGCCTACATATAATTTGTTGCAGTCATTACAAGGGATTATGTATACCCCTGCAGAGGATGGAAGCTTGTCCTGTCTACTACTGGTGATGTCCTTGATGGTCGTGGTTGTGGAGGTAGATACTTGAAATGAGGTATTGGTAAAGATGTTGGAAACATGTTTGGCAATGGAGTTGGTGGGGAGGACTATGTATTCTCTCCTCCCCACCAACTCCTCCAGTCTCCTTAAGAGACTCTTAAGAAAAGTGGCAGCTCATGGTATAGGAGGTAAAGTTCTAGCATGGATTGAGGCATGGCTTACCAATAGAAAGCAGAGAGTTACCATTAATGGAGTGAAATCTGAATGGGGATTACACACTAGTGGCGTTCCACAAGGATCAGTTTTAGGCCCTCTCTTGTTCATAATTTACATTAATGACCTTGATGAAGGGATTACGAGTGACATGAGCAAATTTGCTGATGATACAAAGATAGGCCGTATAATTCACTCTGAGGAGGATATCAATGAACTCCAGGACGATTTGGACAAATTAATGTCTTGGTCTGAAAAATGGCAGATGAAGTTCAATGTGGATAAGTGTAAGGTACTTGCCCTTGGTAATTCAAATTCAAATTCAAATTCAATTCAAATTCAAAGTTTATTCTCTATAAGGATTACAATGCTGAGTTTACAGAAATTTGGTTATTGTTTGGTTTACATGTAGTAAAATTGTAATTACAGAGTGTACCACTAGAACGCTTAGCATGGCTAGGCATTTCGGGCATACTTAGTTTTATTCTTAATTGTAAAATATTACAAATTATGAGGTAAGTTGGTATTATGGTTAAGTGACTAAATACTAGTTTGTGAGTTTAGCAATGTGAATGCTTTTGTTTTGGCACAGTATATAGTTTCAGTATTGGAGTATCACAGGATTCATTATTTTAAGACTGAGATTAATATTTCTGTTTATGGTCAAAAGAGTGAGCGAGTGTAAGTGTGAACCACCAGGTGGTATTCGTGTAGTTAGTTGACGGGGTGTATCAGGGAGATAAGATGTTTTCTAATGGTAGTTTTGAAGGTGATGAATGTGTCTGCAGTTCTAGAGTTGAACATTAAAGTGGTATAAAATACCGACAGATTGTTAGGTAAGACACATATGCAACAGTTAGGTATCTTTATTTTGAAACGTTTCGCCTACACAGTAGGCTTCTTCAGTCGAGTACAGAAAAGTTGATAGAAGCAGAAGATACTTGGAGACGATGTAATCAGTCCATCACCCTTAAAGTTTTGAGGTGGTCAGTCCCTCAGTCTGGAGAAGAGCATTGTTCCGTTGTCTGAAACATATTGTTTCAGACAACGGAACAATGCTCTTCTCCAGACTGAGGGACTGACCACCTCAAAACTTTAAGGGTGATGGACTGATTACATCGTCTCCAAGTATCTTCTGCTTCTATCAACTTTTCTGTACTCGACTGAAGAAGCCTACTGTGTAGGCGAAACGTTTCAAAATAAAGATACCTAACTGTTGCATATGTGTCTTACCTAACAGTTCTAGAGTTCTCAGGTAGGGTATTCCAGATTTTAGGGCCTTTGACATGCATTGAATTTTTGTAAAGGTTTAGTCGGACACGGGGAATGTCGTAGAGATGTTTGTTTCTGGTGTTATGCCTGTGGGTTCTGTCACAACTATCAAGAAAGCGTTTAAGGTCAAGGTTGATATTAGAGTTTAAGGCCCTGTAGATATAGATTGCACAGTAGTAAGTGTGGATGTACTGAACTGGGAGTAAGTTTAGATCTTTGAAGAGTGGGGGGGGGTGTGCTGCCAGGGATGGGATTTAGTGATTATTCTTACTGCAGCTTTTTGTTGGGTTATTATTGGCTACAATCTAGGTGAAGTAGAGCTTGATCATACAGAATGTGAAAAAGACTTGGGAGTCATGGTAAGCAAAAATCTAAAGCCAAGACAGCAGTGCCTTAGTGTGCGCAACAAGGCCAACAGATTACTTGGATTTATCTCAAGAAGTATAAGTAACAGAAGTCCAAAGGTTATTTTACAGCTCTATACATCACTAGTGAGGCCTCATTTAGATTATGCTGCTCAGTTTTGGTCCCCTTACTACAGGATGGATATAGACTCATTAGAGAACATACAGAGAAGAATGACTAAAATGATTTACTGTGTAAGGAACCTCCCGTATGAAGATAGACTCAAAGCCTTAAATCTCCACTCTCTGGAGAGGCGTAGAATGAGGGGAGATATCATTGAAGTGTATAAGTGGATGACGGGCATAAACACGGGAGATATTAATAAAGTACTGAGGGTGTCGAACCAGGTAAGAACCAGGAATAATGGATTTAAGTTGGATAAATTTAGATTTAGAAAGGACATAGGTAAGTACTGGTTTTCTAACAGAGTTGTAGATGTGTGGAACAGTCTTCCCAGTGGGGTGATAGAGGCTAGGACCTTGGGTAGCTTTAAGAAGAGACTGGACAAATATATGAGTGGGAGGGGCTGGGTTTGATTGGTGTCATTGGGTACGGGAGTTATTTCTAGGGAAGCTTTAGGTAGTAGTCGTTTTGATAAGGACCTGGCTCGCATGAGCCAGTAGGCCTTCTGCAGTGTTCCTCCATTCTTATGTTCTTATGTTCTTAAATATCATAGTGGAAAGGGCTGACTTAAATGTCTTGAGATTTAATAATAGTTTAATAAGTTTATTCAGGTATACATAAATACAGTTGCATAGATTATCATACATAGCAGCATATATGTAGAGACTCTGGGATAACCCAAAAAAGTCAGATACAACTTCAAGACGATCGATACTTGGACGTCTTGGGAAAACGCTGAACCCTTAAGGATCATACAGCGCCTGGGGGTGGGGGAGAATAAGAGGCTATCAAGTTTGATCCTAGGAAGGAGAGAATACCTATAAATCGCCGGGATGAAGAGCCCTTCACCAGGCACCAAGCGAGCAATGCACTCATTTCCAGACGTAAATGATATGAAAGACCCCAGTGGAAATATGTCACTGACTTTTTTGGGTTATCCCAGGTTCTCTACACACATGCTGCTATGTATGATAATCCATGTAACTGTATTCGTGTATACCTGAATAAACTTACTTACCTGAAAAAAAACTGCTATAAAACAGTAAATAATAATCGTTGTGAGGGAAAAGTTCAACAGATAGGAGTAGCGAGCAAGTATATGGTGACGATAGTTTGATTGTCAGCAATAGAGATAATTAGGAGGAAGGGTGGGAAACCTGTCATATGTGGCATTTTGCCAAGGAGAGGAGTTGGAAATGAATGGTTGTCCAGAGCAATTGGTGTCAATTCCTGGCTGGACAAATACTGTAAGGAAAATGCGGTAACATTCATTGACAACTGGGACCTCTTCTATGGCAGAAATGACATGTATGCCAGGGATGGGGTTCACTTATCTAGGTGTGGGGTGGGAGCACTGGCCAACGCAGTGGAGGGAGCTGTTAGGTCTTTAAACTAGGAATAGTTAGTGGTATGGGTTTTGGCGGGAAAACTGTGAAGTCGCAGGGTAGTAACATGAGTACTAGGAGAACTAGTAATAGGCAAAATGAGGTGGATATTGGAAAGCCAGTGGCACTAATTGACAAGGACAGTAATAGGTTTAGTGGAATAACAGAAAGGAGCAGGAAGGGTAAAGAGAGAGGAGGGTCATTAAGCATTTATTACACAAATAGTCGCAGTGCTAGGAATAAGATGGACGAGTTGAGACTAGTTGCTAGTGCAGGTAACATAGATGTATTTGTTAGGTAAGACACATATGCAACAGTTAGGTATCTTTATTTCGAAACGTTTCGCCTACACAGTAGGCTTCTTCAGTCGAGTACAGAAAAGTTGATAGAAGCAGAAGATACTTGAAGACGATGTAATCAGTCCATCACCCTTAAAGTTTTGAGGTGGTCAGTCCCTCAGTCTGGAGAAGAGCATTGTTCCGTTGTCTGAAACAATATGAAGTTGAAGTGACAGGATGGAGCCTTATAAAGTGCCAGGAGGTGAGACGTAGGTTGCTTTGGGAGGGCAGGTCCCTCTCAAACCCAGCCGTTCTCACTAGTAGAGGTTGTCGAAGTTGATGGTCTGTACCAAGATACCCTTGTGTTGCAGTGTCTGACAGAATGAACATTAAAATGGTATAAAATACCGACAGATTGTTAGGTAAGACACATATGCAACAGTTAGGTATCTTTATTTCGAAACGTTTCGCCTACACAGTAGGCTTCTTCAGTCGAGTACAGAAAAGTTGATAGAAGCAGAAGATACTTGAAGACGATGTAATCAGTCCATCACCCTTAAAGTTTTGAGGTGGTCAGTCCCTCAGTCTGGAGAAGAGCATTGTTCCGTTGTCTGAAACAATATGAAGTTGAAGTGACAGGATGGAGCCTTATATAGTGCCAGGAGGTGAGACGTAGGTTGCTTTGGGAGGGCAGGTCCCTCTCAAACCCAGCCGTTCTCACTAGTAGAGGTTGTCGAAGTTGATGGTCTGTACCAAGATACCCTTGTGTTGCAGTGTCTGACAGAATGAACATTAAAATGGTATAAAATACCGACAGATTGTTAGGTAAGACACATATGCAACAGTTAGGTATCTTTATTTCGAAACGTTTCGCCTACACAGTAGGCTTCTTCAGTCGAGTACAGAAAAGTTGATAGAAGCAGAAGATACTTGAAGACGATGTAATCAGTCCATCACTCTTAAAGTTTTGAGGTGGTCAGTCCCTCAGTCTGGAGAAGAGCATTGTTCCGTTGTCTGAAACAATATGAAGTTGAAGTGACAGGATGGAGCCTTATATAGTGCCAGGAGGTGAGACGTAGGTTGCTTTGGGAGGGCAGGTCCCTCTCAAACCCAGCCGTTCTCACTAGTAGAGGTTGTCGAAGTTGATGGTCTGTACCAAGATACCCTTGTGTTGCAGTGTCTGACAGAATGAACATTAAAATGGTATAAAATACCGACAGATTGTTAGGTAAGACACATATGCAACAGTTAGGTATCTTTATTTCGAAACGTTTCGCCTACACAGTAGGCTTCTTCAGTCGAGTACAGAAAAGTTGATAGAAGCAGAAAATACTTGAAGACGATGTAATCAGTCCATCACCCTTAAAGTTTTGAGGTGGTCAGTCCCTCAGTCTGGAGAAGAGCATTGTTCCGTTGTCTGAAACAATATGAAGTTGAAGTGACAGGATGGAGCCTTATATAGTGCCAGGAGGTGAGACGTAGGTTGCTTTGGGAGGGCAGGTCCCTCTCAAACCCAGCCACTGTCAGACACTGCAACACAAGGGTATCTTGGTACAGACCATCAACTTCGACAACCTCTACTAGTGAGAACGGCTGGGTTTGAGAGGGACCTGCCCTCCCAAAGCAACCTACGTCTCACCTCCTGGCACTATATAAGGCTCCATCCTGTCACTTCAACTTCATATACAGCTAGTGTTGACTCTCCTCATCGCTCACAGCCAGAGTTGCTCTCCTCACCGGGTGGTGGTTACTGGACCTTCGTCTTCACCATCAGGATTGGTGCGTTGGTGGCTGCCTGCACTCCTTTTGCTGTCTGAAGTCTCCACGCCTCAGCCAGTACGTGTGATCTGCACGCCATACAGCCAGTGTTGCCTCTCCTCACCGTTCAGAGCATACAGTGCGCCATCAAGCTACAGCTCACCTCCTCAGTGTCCTGTGCCTCCAGAGACGGACTCCTCAAGAAACTTTAAAGTTATAACCAGGCAAGTACGTGTGTCTACTTCACACGTACTTGCCTAACCAATTATTCTCTCAGATTTGGCCGCCACATCTAATTTACGATGCCTTCAATGCCTTCCACTTCCTTCCCCCTTACCACTCCTTCTCTACTGACAACACCTGCCTCTACTCTGTCTACTCCTGCCTCTAAGGCCTACCCTGCGTCTACCTCTTCCAAACCCAGTTCTTTCTCGCTTAACCTCAAATACTCTAAATCTGATCATGCCACTATCTGTCCTGGAAATTTATTGTACCAGATCACTGGCGCTCCTCAACTGAAAGTCTTTAAAACCAACTCAGGCTTCAAACTACTTCTTGACAGACATTCTTACGAAACGTACACCTCAACCGAGACCAGACAAAAACTTCTCAACGCAGGTTTCACCATTATTTGGACTCCTGAGCACCGCGCAAAATGCACAGTGATCGCAAAACACGTAGACTATTCTATCCTGACTGCCTATGACACAGACAAAGAAGACTTAATCAAAGACATTAGTACTAAGAACAAAGTCTCTGTTGACGATATTTACAGACCTGAAAACTCTACCATCCTCAAAATACGCTGTTCAACTCCTTCTGACGCCTCTACACTCTTCAATCAAGGAATCCTTGCCAAGACCATCCGCATTCCTCCAAACTCTCTCTTCACTCCGAACTTCCACCCCATCACACAATGTCTGAAATGCTACAAATTCGGCCACGACAAAATCTCATGCACTTCCACACAAACCTGCTCCAGATGTTCAGCAACTGGCCACTTCTGGAACACTTGCAACCTCCCCCTTAAATGTTCTAACTGCGGCGGGTCACACACTGCAGTTGCAAACTCCTGCCCTACTAGAAAAGACATTCTCTCCACCCTCAGAGCCAGCCAACCTCCCTCCCTCCCCAACCCCTTCCCTGCACCTCCCTCCCCGGCACCTCCCTCCCCTTTCATACCTCCCTCCCCTACCCCCAATGCCTGGGCCACCCCACGCGCACTTGGTCTACCTCTTCTACGCTACACACATCAAACACCAACACTCAGACTACAAGCACTTCTCCTTCTACACCTACACCCACACTAGACTACAAAACTAACTGTCAACTCGCCACTGCTGCCCACTCTGCGATGGTAATCTCACAAGCTTACCAATCAGACTACTCACATGTCCTTAACCTAATCTTGTCTGCTAACAATCTTCCCTCCTTAATTATCCCTCCTCCCTGCTTCTCTTCTAAGCCTACTACAACCTCTCCCTCCTCCCTCTCTCCCACCCCCCACTTCCTACTCCAATCAGCTTTCCTACTCCCGTACCCCTCTTCACTACTTCCACACCTCCCACCAACACCCCTACTGCTGCTGCTACGACCACCCCTCCCCCCACTTCCTCATCCCCTTCCAAAGCTTCCACTTCCTCATCCCTTACCATAGCTTCCACTTCCTCATCCCTTACCATAGCTTCCACTTCCTTATCCCCTACCAAAGCTTCCACTTCCTCTGCATCCACCTTTGCCCACTCCTCCACCACAACCAAAACTTCATCCAGGTCCAACTCCACCTCCTCCAGACAAAATCCACTCAAACCTAAACCTGCCCCAACTTCTGACAGAGAGACCAAAGAACATAAAAACAGATCCATCTCTTCCTCCCCTTCCAGGAAACGGGTCCGTAGCACCTACAAACACACATCCACTGATGGCACCACTATCAAGGGCTTTAATCCAAACTCCTCCCCCGACATTAACTTTGCTATGACGAAACCATTAAATCACGTTTAAGGTGATTCAGTTCAACGTACGTTCTTACTTTACAATTAGACACCTACTGGCCGAGCTACTTGAAGCAGAGAGGCCAGATATTGTTTTGCTAAACAGTACCTGCCTCAAAGCCCCTCAACGCATCCGCCATTATGGTTATACTGCACTACAGTCCCCCTATGATCCCCACGATGGGGTTGCCATCCTTGTTAATTCCAACATAAAACACGAATTTCTCCCAATCCCTTTTTTTCACCAACACTGTCTTGCAGTCAGAATACACACCCACCTCGGTCCCTTTATCTTTTTCACCACCTATGCTCGCCCAAACACTATTCTCAACATACACGACCTTTCCTTAGTCTTCAACTACACCAACACACCAACATACCTACTAGCTGACATGAATGCCAAACACACCGCCTTTCATCACGCCAGTAACAACCAACTTGGTCTCCAATTACTCAACTTCACAAACCATAAACACCTAATTCATCTTGGCCCAGACTTCAATACCTTCTACAACCACACGGGCCAAGGCAAACCAGACATCATTCTGGCAAACCGAGCCAGCTCTCTATTTCAACACTACATTTCACCTGGCCCTATTACAGGCTCTGATCACATCCCAGTCATCTTACACATCTCCTCCAACCCTATCCTCATTCCAACCACACCTTCCTTCTCCTACAAGAACGCTGACTGGGATGCTTTCAAACAACACATAGACAATATTAACCTCACCTATGACTACAACAACAAACCCATCTCTGACATCGATACTCAACTTGATCTCATCCAGGACACCATTACACAAGCAGCCAACATCGCAATACCAAAGAAAACTCACACCACTCGTTATTCCTTCAAACCGTCACTCAGAACAAGAAGACTAATTATCTGCTACCACAACCGCTTCCTCTACAACACACATAGATTTAATCAAGTCCGATTAGATCTCACTTACCTTAGAAACGATATTTTACGCAGCCTAGACCAAGACCACAACAATCACTGGTCACAACTCATACAACAAGCAGACAAGCAGCGTATTAAAAACACTAAAGCCTTCTGGAACTTTATCAAAAAAATCAGAGGCACAACTCCCACCAACAAATTCAAACACATCACCCACAACAACACACACATCTCAGACCCGCAGGCTGCTGCCAATATCTTCAAACACATCTGGGAGAACATCTTCCACGCTCACCCACCTCACCCTAACGTTATTCAACACATTCAGAACATAGAACACTGGAACACTGCACACACACAAGAAACAACACCAGACAGCCACATACATCTAGACTCTCTTACCTCCTCCCAAGAACTCGACACTCCTTTCACCAACACAGACATTAAAACTCTCCTCAGACACCTTCCTCCCAAGGCTCCTGGTGCTTCTGGCCTAAACCATATTATCCTGAAACACCTTCCTGACTCTATCATTACTGCCTACACAAACCTCCTCAATGCCTCCCTTGCCTCTGGATACTTCCCTTCCCTCTTCAAAGCTGCTACTGCTATCCTCCTTCCTAAACCCAATAAAGACCACTCTGACCCTAGAAACTATCGCCCTATCAGCCTCCTCGAAACTTTAGGAAAACTCTTTGAAAAACTCATCAATCATCGCCTTCGCAGATACCTGGAACACAATTCTCTACTTTCTGATGGCCAGTTTGGCTTCAGAACACACAGATCCACACAGGATGCCATTAACATCATTCTCAACTACATCCACATCAACACAAAACAAAGAAACAGGACAGCCCTGGTTGCAAAAGACGTTGAAAAGGCCTTTGACACTGTCTGGCACGAAGGGCTCAAGTACAAACTCTGCACTAACTTCAACCTGCCTCTCACTACTCGTAAACTCCTCTGCAACTTCCTAGACGGCCGTACCATGAGAATCAAATTCCAAGGCTGTTACTCTGACTACTTCACACTAAAAGCCGGAGTACCCCAGGGATCTGTCCTCTCCCCTACCCTCTACATTTTATACACTAATGACATTCCAACACCTGTATACCACAACTCCATCACACTAGCCTATGCAGACGACATTACACAACTTATCACTCATGCCAATATAGATACACTCACACACAAAACACAAAATGAGGTCGACAGGATAGCCATCTGGGAACAAAAATGGAGGATCAAAACCAATGCAGCTAAATCCAGCATTACATATTTTAACTACAGGAAACGTGATCCTCCATTACCTGTCGAACTCAGAACAGCTGACACCCGCACTTACTTCCCTATCACACAATCTGTCACTGTCCTTGGCGTTAATCTTGACTACCTTCTTCGTTTACACGGACACATTCACTCAAGGCATGCAATAGCTAGTAAGGCCCTTGCGGGCCTCTACAAGCTGAAACATGCCTCTCAACGCACCAAACTACACCTCTACAAATCCCTAATACGTCCTCTGATAACTTACTCTCCTCTAGCCCTCTCTCTTGCAGCAAAAACAAACTTACTTAAACTGCAGCGTGTCCAGAACAAGGCGCTGCGCTGGGTGCTTGATGTCAGATGGGAGGAGTTCGCCACAAGCGAGTCTCTCCATGCCCAGTTAGACATCCCTGCGCTGAATCTGTACTGGAAGAGGCTCAGTGACAGACAGATAGACAAACTTGAGACACGACATGACTACTGGACCTCTCTCCTTGACGAAGACATTCGCAGACCCACAAACCAACACAACCTTTTCTACTCCTTGCATGATCCTGCTCCTAACCCTACTTACAAATAACCTTGGATCCGCTGACAGGTACCTTCTATGACAGGTACCATTCTCTGACCCACGTTTGCCTTAGCATTTTTGGGTTAAGACATGGCCCAGTTCTACACTCCTCTCTAGCCCTAAACGTCGCATGTCCCTTCCTCCTCGCTCACCCCACTGGAGTCCTAACAGAAGAGCCTGAATTTCTCTTCTCAATATCTGTCCCACGATCGCCTTCGCTGCTGGGTTAAGCCCTGGCTCATTTTCTACGACTAAGAACACTCCTCTCCAGCACTATTCTTCGTCTGTCCCGTCTTCCCCGCTCATCCCATTTGGGATCTTACCTGAACTTTCGTTCGTTCGTTTACTTCAACTTCATATTGTTTCAGACAACGGAACAATGCTCTTCTCCAGACTGAGGGACTGACCACCTCAAAACTTTAAGGGTGATGGACTGATTACATCGTCTTCAAGTATCTTCTGCTTCTATCAACTTTTCTGTACTCGACTGAAGAAGCCTACTGTGTAGGCGAAACGTTTCGAAATAAAGATACCTAACTGTTGCATATGTGTCTTACCTAACAATCTGTCGGTATTTTATACCATTTTAATGTTCATTCTGTCAGACACTGCAACACAAGGGTATCTTGGTACAGACCATCAACTTCGACAACCTCTACTAGTGAGAACGGCTGGGTTTGAGAGGGACCTGCCCTCCCAAAGCAACCTACGTCTCACCTCCTGGCACTATATAAGGCTCCATCCTGTCACTTCAACTTCATATTGTTTCAGACAACGGAACAATGCTCTTCTCCAGACTGAGGGACTGACCACCTCAAAACTTTAAGGGTGATGGACTGATTACATCGTCTTCAAGTATCTTCTGCTTCTATCAACTTTTCTGTACTCGACTGAAGAAGCCTACTGTGTAGGCGAAACGTTTCGAAATAAAGATACCTAACTGTTGCATATGTGTCTTACCTAACAACCTGTCGGTATTTTATACCATTTTAATGTTCAATCTGTCAGACACTGCAACACAAGGGTATCTTGGTACAGACCTGCAATCAACTTCGACAACCTCCACTAGTGAGAACGGCTGGATTTGAGAGGGACCTGACCTCCCAACATCTGAGTTCTTACCTCTTCTAGTGACCTACGTCTCACCTCTTGGCGCTATATAAGGCTCCATCCTGTCACTTCATCTCCATATTGTTTCATACTATGGAACAATGCTCTTCTCCAGACTGAGGGACTGACCACCTCAAAACTTTAAGGGTGATGGACTGATTACATCGTCTTCAAGTATCTTCTGCTTCTATCAACTTTTCTGTACTCGACTGAAGAAGCCTACTGTGTAGGCGAAACGTTTCAAATAAAGATACCTAACTGTTGCATATGTGTCTTACCTAACAACCTGTCGGTATTTTATACCAATTTAATGTTCAATCTGTCAGACACTGCAACACAAGGGTATCTTGGTACAGACCTGCAATCAACTTCGACAACCTCCACTAGTGAGAACGGCTGGATTTGAGAGGGACCTGACCTCCCAACATCTGAGTTCTTACCTCTTCTAGTGACCTACGTCTCACCTCTTGGCGCTATATAAGGCTCCATCCTGTCACTTCATCTCCATATTGTTTCATACTATGGAACAATGCTCTTCTCCAGACTGAGGGACTGACCACCTCAAAACTTTAAGGGTGATGGACTGATTACATCGTCTTCAAGTATTTTCTGCTTCTATCAACTTTCCTGTACTCGACTGAAGAAGCCTACTGTGTAGGCGAAACGTTTCGAAATAAAGATACCTAACTGTTGCATATGTGTCTTACCTAACAACCTGTCGGTATTTTATACCATTTTAATGTTCAATCTGTCAGACACTGCAACACAAGGGTATCTTGGTACAGACCTGCAATCAACTTCGACAACCTCCACTAGTGAGAACGGCTGGATTTGAGAGGGACCTGACCTCTGAACATCTGAGTTCTTGCCTCTTCTAGTTGACCTACGTCTCACCTCTTGGCGCTATATAAGGCTCCATCCTGTCACTTCATCTCCATATTGTTTCATACTATGGAACAATGCTCTTCTCCAGACTGAGGGACTGACCACCTCAAAACTTTTAGGGTGATGGACTGATTACATCGTCTTCAAGTATTTTCTGCTTCTATCAACTTTCCTGTACTCGACTGAAGAAGCCTACTGTGTAGGCGAAACGTTTCGAAATAAAGATACCTAACTGTTGCATATGTGTCTTACCTAACAACCTGTCGGTATTTTATACCATTTTAATGTTCAATCTGTCAGACACTGCAACACAAGGGTATCTTGGTACAGACCTGCAATCAACTTCGACAACCTCCACTAGTGAGAACGGCTGGATTTGAGAGGGACCTGACCTCCCAACATCTGAGTTCTTACCTCTTCTAGTGACCTACGTCTCACCTCTTGGCGCTATATAAGGCTCCATCCTGTCACTTCATCTCCATATTGTTTCATACTATGGAACAATGCTCTTCTCCAGACTAAGGGACTGACCACCTCAAAACTTTAAGGGTGATGGACTGATTACATCGTCTTCAAGTATTTTCTGCTTCTATCAACTTTCCTGTACTCGACTGAAGAAGTCTACTGTGTAGGCGAAACGTTTCGAAATAAAGATACCTAACTGTTGCATATGTGTCTTACCTAACAACCTGTCGGTATTTTGTACCATTTTAATGTTCAAAGTTAAAGTCCCCTACTATGACTATGTTACTGTGTCCAGAAGCCCTAACATGTGTCCAGAAGCCCCCCTTCCTTTTTCTACACCCCAAAAGGTGACGTGTGGGGCTCAGATCAAATGGTAATCACTTGACTCACAGCTCCCAACACAACTGTAAAACCCTCTGCTCCTGTTTTTAATGGATATATTGGTTAAAAGCTTCACTTTTAACTAATTTTAAGACGTAGTTCACTCTGCCTTGATTTCCATGTGCTTTTATATAATCACCATGTTTTTTTGAATACTTTACTTAACATGAAGAGTGATTTCTTAGGCAGTGGGTAACCTTTGTCTCTTTCTAGCTTGGAATGTCAGCTCGGGTCATCTGGCAACCAAAGAAACAGTGTTGAAGGAGACGAAATTTACATAAGTTCTGGGACATCACCATTTTATCTGCATACCTAAGTGTAGTCAACCCCAGGAAACTACCTCTTATCTTTGCAGTGGTGAAAGACCTGCGTTCCTATCATCTTGACGGATTATTACGGGTATTAAGTCTGAAGTAACACATACAGAGTCTGTTTGGATAGAATTTTCAGAGGGGCATGAAAAATTAATTTTAGGTGTGATATACCGTCCCCCAAATTTAGATAGGGACCAGGGGAGACTACTATGGGAGGAAATTGTTAGGGCCACAAGGCACGATAATGTAGTAATTCTAGGAGACTTTAACTTTAGTCATATTGATTGGAATTTCTTGACTGGGAATTTAGAATCATACGACTTCTTAGAAGTAGTTCAGGATTGTTTTTTGAAGCAGTTTGTGACAGAACCTACAAGGGGTAATAACCTGCTTGACTTAGTTCTGGCAAACAATGAATCCCTTGTTAATAATTTAGAAGTTTCAGAGGAACTGGGTGCTAGCGACCACAAATCAATTACATTTAGCAGATTACGATGGGCTTAGAGAACACTTATCATCTGTTGACTGGGGTAACGAAGAGAGCTATCAATATGACAGTTTTCTGAACACTATACATGCTGCTCAAAGAACGTTTATTCCATATAAAGAAATTAGATCAAAGAGAAATGACCCAAAATGGAGGAATAATAGGCTCAAATATCTACTAGGGCATAAGAAAGGAATTTATAGGCGTATCAAAAGAGGCGAGGGTCATCTTATGAATCAGTATATTGACATTAAGAGGGACATTAAAAAGGGGATAAGAAAAGCTAAAAGGGACTTTGAAATTAAAGTTGCTAGGGATTCTAAAACTAACCCAAAAAGTTTTTTTCCAGGTATATAGAACAAAAGTCAGAGATAAGATAGGCCACCTTAAAAAATAACTATGGGCATCTTACTGACAAAGAGAATGAAATGCTCGATTTTGAATAATTGTTTTCTTTCGGTTTTTACACGGGAGGACGCTAGTAATGTTCCGGTGGTTAATTTTTATAGTGGGCCAGGGGAAGATAAATTATGTAACATCACAGTCACTAGTGAAATGGTTGTGAAGCAGATAGACCGACTGAAACAAAATAAGTCACCGGGTCCTGATGAGGTTTTTTCAAGGGTTCTTAAGGAATGCAAAATGGAAGTCTGTGAACCATTAACTAATATTTTTAATTTATCTCTTCAAACAGATGTAGTGTCTGATATGTGGAAGATGGCTAATGTAATTCCTATTTTTAAAACAGGGGACAAGTCGTTACCATCAAATTACCGCCCAATAAGCCTGACCTCAATTGTAGGCAAATTACTAGAGTCAATTATAGCTGAGATTATAAGAAGCCATCTCGATAAGCATAGCTTGATTAATGATACTCAGCATGGATTCACAAGAGGCCGGTCTTGTCTAACTAATTTATTAACTTTCTTCAGTAAAGCTTTTGAGGCTGTTGACCACGATAAAGAATTTGATATTATTTACTTTGATTTTAGTAAGGCATTTGATAGAGTTCCGCACCAAAGACTGTTGAAGAAAGTAGCAGCTCATGGCACTGGGGGAAGGGTGCTCTCGTGGATCGAATCATGGCTCACAGACAGGAAGCAAAGAGTGTCCATAAATGGGGTTAAATCCGAGTGGGGATCAGTAACAAGTGGCGTTCCACAGGGATCAGTCTTGGGCCCGTTGTTGTTTATAATATATATCAATGATCTTGATGAAGGAATTACTAGTGATATGAGCAAATTCGCCGATGACACGAAGATAGGTAGGATAATTGATCCAAACGTAGATGTTAGGGAACTTCAGGAGGATTTAGACAAACTCTACTCTTGGTCAGAAAAGTGGCAGATGCAGTTCAATGTAGATAAATGGAAGGTTCTGAAGCTCGGGAGTGTCCATAACCCTAGCACTTATAAGTTAAATAATGTAGAACTTAACAATACAGATTGCGAAAAGGACTTGGGGGTTATGGTAAGCAGCAACCTTAAACCAAGACAGCAATGCCTAAGCGTACGTAATAAGGCAAATAGATTACTGGGATTTATATCAAGAAGTGTAAGCAACAGAAGTCCAGAGGTCATACTGCAACTTTATACATCATTAGTAAGGCCTCACCTAGATTATGCAGCTCAGTTCTGGTCTCCATATTACAGAATGGACATAAATTCGTTAGAAAACATTCAGCGTAGGATGACTAAATTAATACATAGCATTAGAAATCTTCCTTATGAAGAAAGATTGAAGATTCTTAAGTTACATTCACTTGTTAGACGAAGAATGAGGGGAGACCTGATCGAAGTGTATAAGTGGAAGATAGGTATTAATAAAGGGGATATTAACAAGGTCTTGAGGATATCTCTCCAAGAGAGAACCCGCAGTAATGGATTTAAATTAGATAAGTTTAGATTTAGAAAGGACATAGGAAAGTATTGGTTTGGAAATAGGGTAGTAGATGAGTGGAACAGTCTACCTAGTTGGGTTATTGAGGCTAGGACTTTGGGTAGTTTCAAATTTAGGTTGGATAAATACATGAGTGGGATGGGTTGGATTTGAGTGGGACTTGCACATCAGAGCTTATTTCTTGGGTAGCATTGAAAATTGGGTAGGTCAAATGTTTGTTAGTGGGATGAATTGTAAAGGACCTGCCTAGTATGGGCCAGCAGGCCTGCTGCAGTGTTCCTCCTTTCTTATGTTCTTATGTTCTTATGTTATGGACACTCCCGAGCTTCAGAACCTTGCATTTATCTACATTGAACTGCATCTGCCACTTTTGTCTAAATCCTCCTGAAGTTCCCTAACATCTACGTTTGAATCAATTATCCTACCTATCTTCGTGTCATCGGCGAATTTGCTCATATCACTAGTAATTCCTTCATCAAGATCATTGATATATATTATAAACAACAACGGGCCCAAGACTGATCCCTGTGGAACGCCACTTGTTACTGATCCCCACTCGGATTTAACCCCATTTATGGACACTCTCTGCTTCCTGTCTGTGAGCCATGATTCGATCCACGAGAGCACCCTTCCCCCAATGCCATGAGCTGCTACTTTCTTCAACAGTCTTTGGTGCGGAACTCTATCAAATGCCTTACTAAAATCTAAGTAAACAATATCAAATTCTTTATCGTGGTCAACAGCCTCAGAAGCTTTACTGAAGAAAGTTAATAAATTAGTTAGACAAGACCGGCCTCTTGTGAATCCATGCTGAGTATCATTAATCAATCTATGCTTATCGAGATGGCTTCTTATAATCTCAGCTATAATTGACTCTAGTAATTTGCCTACAATTGAGATCAGGCTTATTGGGCGGTAATTTGACGGTAACGACTTGTCCCCTGTTTTAAAAATAGGAATTACATTAGCCATCTTCCACATATCAGACACTACACCTGTTTGAAGAGATAAATTAAAAATATTAGTTAATGGTTCACAGACTTCCATTTTGCATTCCTTTAGAACCCTTGAAAAAACCTCATCAGGACCCGGTGACTTATTTTGCTTCAGTCGGTCTATCTGCTTCACAACCATTTCACTAGTGACTGTGATGTTACATAATTTATCTTCTTCTGGCCCACTATAAAAATTAATTACCGGAATATTATTAGTGTCTTCCTGTGTAAAAACCGAGAGAAAATAATTATTTAAAATCGAGCACATTTCATTCTCTTTGTCAGTAAGATGCCCATAGTTATTTTTAAGGGAACCTATCTTATCTCTGACTTTTGTTCTATATACCTGGAAAAAACTTTTTGGGTTAGTTTTAGAATCCCTAGCAACTTTAATTTCATAGTCCCTTTTAGCTATTCTTATCCCCTTTTTAATGTCCCTCTTAATATCAATATACTGATTCATAAGATGACCCTCACCTCTTTTGATACGCCTATAAATTCCTTTCTTATGCCCTAGTAGATATTTCAGCCTATTATTCATTCATTTTGGGTCATTTCTATTTGATCTAATTTCTTTATAAGGGATAAACGTTCTTTGAGCAGCATGTATTGTGTTTAGAAAACTGTCATATTGATAGCTCTCTTCGTTACCCCAGTCAACAGATGATAAGTGTTCTCTAAGCCTATCGTAATCTGCTAAGCGAAAATCTGGGACTGTTACTGAGTTATCCCTACTATCACACTTCCATTCAATTCTAAATGTAATTGATTTGTGGTCGCTAGCACCCAGTTCCTCTGAAACTTCTAAATTATTAACAAGGGATTCATTGTTTGCCAGAACTAAGTCAAGCAGGTTATTACCCCTTGTAGGTTCTGTCACAAACTGCTTCAAAAAACAATCCTGAACTACTTCTAAGAAGTCGTATGATTCTAAATTCCCAGTCAAGAAATTCCAATCAATATGACTAAAGTTAAAGTCTCCTAGAACTACTACATTATCGTGCCTTGTGGCCCTAACAATTTCCTCCCATAGTAGTCTCCCCTGGTCCCTATCTAAATTTGGGCGACGGTATATCACACCTAAAATTAACTTTTCATGCCCCTCTGAAAATTCTATCCAAACAGACTCTGTATGTGTTACTTCAGACTTAATACCCGTTGTTATGCAACAGTTCAAGCGATCTCGGACATACAGTGCCACCCCACCCCCCTTCCCGATACTTCTATCTACTTGGAACAATTTAAAACCCTGAATGTGACATTCTGCAGGCATGTCCCGACTTTTTGAATTAAACCACGTCTCAGTAATGGCAAATACATCTATGTTACCTGCACTAGCAACTAGTCTCAACTCGTCCATCTTATTCCTAGCACTGCGACTATTTCTGTAATAAATACTTAAAGACCCTCCTCTCTCTTTACCCTTCCTGCTCCTTTCTGTTATTCCACTAAACCTATTACTGTCCTTGTCAATTAGTGCCACTGGCTTTCCAATATCCACCTTATTTTGCCTATTACTAGTTCTCCTAGTACTCATATTACTACCCTGAGACTTCACAGTTTTCCAGCAAAAACCCATACCACTAACTATTCCTAGTTTAAAGACCTAACAGCTCCCTCCACTGCATTGGCCAGTGCTCCCACCCCACACCTAGATAAGTGAACCCCATCCCTGGCATACATGTCATTTCTGCCATAGAAGAGGTCCCAGTTGTCAATGAATGTTACCGCATTTTCCTTACAGTATTTGTCCAGCCAGCAATTGACACCAATTGCTCTGGACAACCATTCATTTCCAACTCCTCTCCTTGGCAAAATGCCACATATGACAGGTTTCCCACCCTTCCTCCTAATTATCTCTATTGCTGACCTATACCTGCTAATCAGGTCCCCACTCCTACGTCTGCCAACATCGTTGCCTCCAGCACTGAGACAGATAATAGGATTGCTCCCATTACCTCTCATGATGTCATCCAGACGGCTAACAATATCCTTCATCCCAGCCCCAGGAAAACACAGTCTCTGCCTCCTACTCCTATCCTTCAAGCAGAATGCCCTATCCATGTATCTAATCTGGCTATCCCCAACAACAACAATGGTTTTACCTTCCTTGGCATCGTCCATCGTGATGCTCCGAGTAGTCGACTCACATTCGCCAGGTAGCATTACACCACTTGTAGAATTCGTCAAGACGTTCTCAATGGTCTTCGTTGGGGTTTGTAGGGATGTCTCACTCACGTCTGCCAATGCTTCTTTGGTGCTCGTTGTGGCATTCCCAGTAGAACACTCACATTCGTCAGGTAGCACCGAGAATGGGTTGGAAGTTTCCACGGTAGTCTTCTGGTTTCTCGTTGTTTCTGCCTCTCCAACCGTTTTCTTGATCTTCAGCTTGGTTCCATGTTGCCCGGCCACTGACCAAGCTCCACTCTTAACCTGGGGACTCACAACAGAAGGATTACTACGAATCCTCTTGTTCTCCTCCGTTAATCGCCGTATCTCCATCTTAGCAACTCTGAGCTCTTCTCTCAGCTGCTGGTAAAGTTGCTCAAGAGAGGGCATTCTGGTTCAGATTCACAGAGAGCACACAAACAGGTCTTCACAGAGCTAAGTACACGTCACCACCACTGAAAGTGAAGGCGCTGCAAAGGAGGCTGAACAAGTCCTATCTTGACGACGCGTTTCTGTAGCTTGCGCTACGTCCTCAGGTCTAGTCTAGGAGGAGGTTCGTTCCTTGCCCGTCTTCACTTATGCTTTATTAATGATACTCAGCATGGATTCACAAGAGGCTGGTCTTGTCTAACTAATTTATTAACTTTCTTCAGTAAAGCTTTTGAGGCTGTTGACCACGATAAAGAATTTGATATTGTTTACTTAGATTTTAGTAAGGCATTTGATAGAGTTCCGCACCAAAGACTGTTGAAGAAAGTAGCAGCTCATGGCATTGGGGGAAGGGTGCTCTCGTGGATCGAGTCATGGCTCACAGACAGGAAGCAGAGAGTGTCCATAAATGGGGTTAAATCCGAGTGGGGATCAGTAACAAGTGGCGTTCCACAGGGATCAGTCTTGGGCCCGTTGTTGTTTATAATATATATCAATGATCTTGATGAAGGAATTGCTAGTGATATGAGCAAATTCGCCGATGACACGAAGATAGGTAGGATAATTGATTCAAACGTAGATGTTAGGGAACTTCAGGAGGATTTAGACAAACTCTACTCTTGGTCAGAAAAGTGGCAGATGCAGTTCAATGTAGATAAATGCAAGGTTCTGAAGCTCGGGAGTGTCCATAACCCTAGCACTTATAAGTTAAATAATGTAGAACTTAGCCATACAGATTGCGAAAAGGACTTGGGGGTTATGGTAAGCAGCAACCTTAAACCAGGACAGCAGTGCCTAAGCGTACGTAATAAGGCAACTAGATTACTGGGATTTATATCAAGAAGTGTAAGCAACAGAAGTCCAGAGGTCATACTGCAGCTTTATACATCATTAGTAAGGCCTCACCTAGATGATGCAGCTCAATTCTGGTCTCCATATTACAGAATGGACATAAATTCGTTAGAAAACATTCAGCGTAGGATGACTAAATTAATACATAGCATTAGAAATCTTCCTTATGAAGAAAGATTGAAGACTCTTAAGTTACATTCACTTGTTAGACGAAGAATGAGGGGAGACCTGATCGAAGTGTATAAGTGGAAGATAGGTATTAATAAAGGGGATATTAACAAGGTCTTGAGGATATCTCTCCAAGAGAGAACCCGCAGTAATGGATTTAAATTAGATAAGTTTAGATTTAGAAAGGACATAGGAAAGTATTGGTTTGGAAATAGGGTAGTTGATGAGTGGAACAGTCTACCTAGTTGGGTTATTGAGGCTAGGACTTTGGGAAGTTTCAAATTTAGGTTGGATAAGTACATGAGTGGGAGGGTTGGATTTGAGTGGGACTTGCACATCGGAGCTTGTTTCTTGGGTGCCATTGAAAATTGGGTTGGGCAAATGTTTTGTTAGTGGGATGAATTGTAAAGGACCTGCCTAGTATGGGCCAACAGGCTTGCTGCAGTGTTCCTCCTTTCTTATGTTCTTATGTTCTTATTCAAGGCTAGAGACTGTGAAGAACTAGTCGTTGGGTTGTCACTCAACATCTGTGACCCCTCCCCCCCACCATCATCAGCAACGGCTACAATTTCTACAATATGCAGTGTCAACAACATCAACCAGACACCCCAGTCTAACTACATATTAGTGTTGAATTCAGATATTATTTTTATATTTCATTTTTCATTTCTCTTTCAAGTAGGATAAAAATTCATATTTAATTGGTTTATATTTTCACTTCTAAATAATAAAGTGTTTATATTTGACTGTTATTATTCTTTTTCTATTCATTAATTTTCCTGATGAGGAGCCAGACTTGGTAATACTTACTGAAGTTGTTACAGGACTGAGTAAGCCTTCACAATCGTTATTTCTACAAGTACATTATATAACGTATACAGACCTGACTGACATCAGTGACATACTGTATAGGAAGACCCTGGTTACGCAGAACTTTACGAGTAAATTCAGTGGTGACCTGTCATATTCAGTGGTGACCTGTCATATTCAGTGGTGACCTGTACTTAACTGTGGTGACCTGAAGAAGAAAGAGACTGCTGTGGAAACTCCCGTGGAAACCTCCAACGCATTCTCGGTGCTACCCGACGAATGTGAGTCGACTACTGGGATCGTCACGACGAACGACAACAAGGAAGGTAAGAATATTGTTGTTGTTGGAGATAGCCAGGTTAGATACATGGATAGGGCATTCTGCTTGAAGGACAGGAGTAGGAGACAAAGGGTATGCTTTCCTGGGGCTGGGATGGAGGACATTGTTAGCCGGCTTGACAACATCATGAACAGTAATGGGATCAATCCTATTATTTGCCTCAGTGCTGGAGGCAATGATGTAGGCAAGTGTAGAAGTGAGGATTTAGTTAGAAAGTTCAGGACAGCTATAGACATGATTAGGAAGAAGGGGGGTCGCCCTGTTATATGTGGCATTTTGCCAAGAAAAGGTGTTGGTAATGAATGGTTGTCCAGAGCAATTGGTATTAATTGTTGGCTGGATAAACACTGTAAGAATAATGCAGTACCATTCATTGACAACTGGGACAACTTCTATGGCCGAAATGACATGTATGCCAGGGATGGGGTTCACTTATCCAGGGCAGGTGTGGGTTTTCTTGCTAACTCAGTTGAGGGGGTTGTTAGGACTTTAAACTAGGATTAGTTAGAGGTATGGGTTTAGAAATGATTAATAATGAGTATGGATACATTGACTTATGCTCTGATATTAAGAATCTTAATAGTAACTGTCATGGAGTAACTCTGGGTAATGATAATTTCAGAAATTGTGTAAAAACAAAGATGAATAGGAAAAATGTGCAGAAGAAAAAACATATGATGGTATTTTATGCTAACAGTCGAAGTGCAAGAAATAAAATTAATGAACTACGTTTGGTAGCATGTGCTGGGAACTTTGATATCATTGCATTAACTGAAACGTGGTATGATTTAAAGAGTCGGGATATGACTGCGGAGTGTAATATTCAGGGATTTAAGTTGTTCAATGTAGATAGATGTAATGGGAAGGGGGGAGGAGTTGCATTGTATGTTCGAGAAAATATTAATTGTTGCATAAAAACAGGTATAAAAATAGATGGAGCAGTAACAGAGTCTGTTTGGGTAGAGTTCGTGGAGGGTCAAGAAAAACTAATTCTAGGTGTAATATACCGACCTCCAGGCTTGGATCACGATAGAGGGAGACTTCTTTGGGACGAAATTGTTAGGGCTTCTGGACACAGTAACATAGTCATAGTAGGGGACTTTAACTTTAGTCAAATTGACTGGAATTCTTTGACAGGTAATCTAGAGTCCAGTGACTTTATGGAAACAGTTCAGGACTGTTTTCTGAAACAGAGTGTAACTGAGCCTACCAGGGGTAATAATTTGCTAGACCTGGTCTTGTCAAATAAGGAAACACTCGTGAATAATCTGGAGATCACTGAAGAGCTTGGCGCAAGTGATCACAAATCCATCACTTTTAGCATTAATTGGGGAAGCAAGAATAATGATAATACAGTAAAAATCCCTGATTTTCGTTCTGCCGATTATAATGGACTTAGGGAACATCTGTCTAATCTTGATTGGGGTCATCTAGCTAATGATTTTATTGACGATAACCATACTTATGAATATGAAGGGATCTGCTTTTATGATTGTTTTCTTAATAATGTACACAGTGCCCAGAGTATATACATTCCCCAGAGAGAAATTAGGTCTAATAATAACGATCCCAAATGGGTTAACAGGAGGCTAAAGCATCTATTAGGGGAGAAAAGGGGAATTTATAGGCGCATCAGAAGAGGAGAGGTTAACCTTACTGACCAATATGTTCAGCTTAAAAGAGAAGTAAAAAAGGCGATTAGAAAGGCTAAACGTGACTATGAAATTAGAGTTGCTAATGAATCAAAGACTAATCCAAAGGGGTTCTTTCAAGTGTATAGGACGAAGGTGAAGGAAAAAGTAGGACCTCTGAAAACTGGGAATGGACAACTGACGGATAATGAACTGGAAATGTGTTCCTTATTTAATGACTATTTTTTGTCAGTTTTTACACAGGAAGATGTAAATGAGATTCCAGTAATTAACAATTATTTAGTTCCTGATGAATTTAAGTTAACTAATATTACTGTCACGAGGGACATGGTTATTAAACAGATAGACAAACTGAAACAAAGTAAGTCACCGGGACCCGATGAGTTGTTTTCAAGGGTACTTAAGGAATGCAAGATGGAGCTTAGTCAGCCATTAACGAGTGTATTCAATGCGTCCATCCTTACCAGTGTTGTGCCAGAGTTGTGGAAGATGGCTAATGTGGTTCCTATATTCAAATCAGGGGATAAGTCCACTCCTTCAAATTACCGTCCAATAAGCCTGACATCTATAGTGGGCAAGTTATTAGAATCAATTATAGCTGACATTATCAGAAGTCACCTTGAAGAGCATAACTTGATAAATGAATCTCAGCATGGATTCACGAGAGGTCGTTCCTGCCTGACAAACTTACTGACGTTCTTCAATAGAACATTTGAGGCAGTTGACAGTGATAAGGAATATGATATTGTTTATTTGGATTTTAGTAAAGCCTTCGACAGAGTACCTCACAAGAGACTCTTAAGAAAAGTGGCAGCTCATGGTATAGGAGGTAAAGTTCTAGCATGGATTGAGGCATGGCTTACCAATAGAAAGCAGAGAGTTACCATTAATGGAGTGAAATCTGAATGGGGATTAGTCACTAGTGGCGTTCCACAAGGATCAGTTTTAGGCCCTCTCCTGTTCATAATTTACATTAATGACCTTGATGAAGGGATTACTAGTGACATGAGTAAGTTTGCTGATGATACAAAGATAGGCCGTATAATTCACTCTGAGGAGGATATCAATGAACTCCAGGACAATTTGAACAAATTAATGTCTTTGTCTGAAAAATGGCAGATGAAGTTTAATGTGGATAAGTGTAAGGTACTTGCCCTTGGTAATAAAAATAACCCTCGAAGCTATAATCTAGGTGAAGTAGAGCTTGGTCATACAGAATGTGAAAAAGACTTGGGAGTCATGGTAAGCAGAAATCTTAAGCCAAGGCAGCAGTGCCTTAGTGTGCGCAACAAGGCCAACAGATTACTTGGATTTATCTCAAGAAGTATAAGTAACAGAAGTCCAAAAGTTATTTTACAGCTCTATACATCACTAGTGAGGCCTCATTTAGATTATGCTGCTCAGTTTTGGTCCCCTTACTACAGGATGGACATAGACTCATTAGAGAACATACAGAGAAGAATGACTAAAATGATTTACTGTGTAAGGAACCTCCCGTATGAAGATAGACTTAAAGCCTTAAATCTCCACTCTCTGGAGAGGCGTAGAATGAGGGGAGATATCATTGAAGTGTATAAGTGGATGAAGGGCATAAACAAGGGAGATATTAATAAAGTTCTGAGGGTGTCGAACCAGGTAAATACCAGGAATAATGGATTTAAGTTGGATAAATTTAGATTTAGATAGGACATAGGTAAGTAATGGTTTTCTAACAGAGTTGTAGATGCGTGGAACAGTCTTCCCAGTGGGGTGATAGAGGCTAGGACCTTGGGTAGCTTTAAGAAGAGACTGGACAAATATATGAGTGGGAAGGGCTGGGTTTGATTGGTGTCAAGGGGTACGGGAGTTATTTCTTGAGTAGCTTTGGGTAGATGTCGTTTTGATGGGGACCTGCCTCGTGTGGGCCAGTGGGCCTTCTGCAATGTTCCTACATTCTTATGTTCTTATGTTAATTTTGTCCCCCAGGATCAGCCCCACACCACTAGACTAACATCCAGGTACCTATTGCTAGGTGAACAGGGACAGCAAGTGTCATAAGGATACACGCCCATATGTTTCCACCCGTATAGCGAATCGAACCACGGATTTCAATGTTTGAGCTGAGTGCGCTACCAACCGAGCTACATACGCATTCAATTCGGCATTTCTAAAGGTAAGGTTAGTAGTAAGTAAAGAAACAGGACAAGTGTTTCCTGTTACGGGTTTTAGTTATATGATGAACTGCAGCTGGAGATTTTGGTCATCTGACCAAGTGTGGAAAATTTTTAAGTAGTTTTCCTAAATGTAGAATATATAAATATATATATATATATATATATATATATATATATATATATATGGTATAAACCTTGGTAATAAATACCGACAAGTTGGTTTAGAAAGACACGTAAGCAAACACTATAACATATTTATTAGAAAACGTTTCGGTCCTGGGACCTTGATAACTTGATCAAGGTCCAAGGACCGAAACGTTTTCTAATAAATATGTTATAGTGTTTGCTTACGTGTCTTTCTAAACCATATACATATATATATATATATATATATATATATATATATATATATATATATATATATATATATATATATATATATATATATATATATGTGTGTATATATATATATATATATATATATATATATATATATATATATATATATATATATATATATATATATATATATATATATATATATATATATGAATAATATAACAACTGCATATTAAAATGTGATGCTATTTGAACCCTTCGAGAAATTTTAAGTGAAGGGGGAATGAGAACAGCCTGGGGAGTGACACCGCAGAGAGACGCCATAATGAGTTTAATGTGTGAACACTGGACTGAGTTGTGCAATGTGATCAGGCGTTCTCGAGGGTCAGTTGGTGTGTATCGGCCTCAATCCATAATTTAGAAATTGCTGACATGTTCCTGCTGAAGAATTGGGATAAATAGTGTGGAAACCCTTACGCTTTGGAATCAAGGACGGAAAAATAGAGGACTCCAATCCTTCCTAACATCATTCTAGAGACACTTGAATGGAAAATCTTAGTCTAGACAAATCTCGAATGACACGTCACTCAACCAGCTTCATTAATGTACAGTGTTGATCTTTTCGCCTCTATGTGGTAAGTTCTGGATATTTTGAGTGACTAAGTAATTACACAACAGCAAAGTGCTGCTCACAGTGTATATGTTGGATGGGTCTTAGAAACATTAATTAAGACCCATGTCAGACACTGTCCCGGCGGATAGTGTAAGTGTATGTGTTGTCTATACCTGGACAATATATACCTAAAATCACCCCTGATTTAATCCCATTCGACAGGCGCTGTATAATCTTTAAGGAATAATTAAGTCTTTCCCCATAAATATAAGAATGATTTATCTGACTCTTTGCGTACTCACCTATATGTGGTTGAAAGAGTCGATTCACAGCTCCTGGCCCTGCCTCTTTGCTGTGTGCTACCAGTTATCAAATATACTTGTCAACAGAAACAAGCTCTAATGTGTTGCTTCTAAAAGGAGCTTGTCTATAGATATTATCTCTAATGCGTGCGTGGTTGTGTGTGTGGTTGTGTGTGAGAGAGAGAGAGAGAGAGAGAGAGAGAGAGAGAGAGAGAGAGAGAGAGAGAGAGAGAGAGAGAGAGAGAGAGAGAGAGAGAGAGAGAGAGAGAGAGAGAGAGAGAGAGAGAGAGATCTGATTGCATATCAAATGGCATACATATAAAGGTCCTAGGGAAGGCCTCTGAGGGAGAAGCAGAGCTTCTGTTGTCAGTGAAAGATGAGAGGAACCAGACACGAGAGGAAGCTGTACGGTTTGCTTGAACCTATCTCTAATGGTAAGAATATTAGTATCCTACAGATGAAGTGTTCTAGTGTGTGAAGCTGTGGTAGCACTTTCAGTTCACATCTGAAAGGCCAGGTTTCGATACTAGCACAAACGGTGGTCATGCTTTTCTTACATTTATTGACTCCCGTCCATTTAGCAGCAAGCAGGTATTGTACCTGATCGTTATGGGTCACATCCTAGAGATAAAAGTACGCCACTGGAAATAAGCTGGAGTCATTTATTGGATAATCCTGGATTACTAACCTTCCAGCTTAATAATTCAGAATAAAATATTGTTTTTTATCTCTCTCTACACACTACATTATATGTGGCCATGTTTCTGTCCACACACTACATCACATGTGGCCCTGTCTCTCTTTACACACTACATTATATGTGACCCTGTCTCTCTCTACACACTACATTATATGTGACCCTGTATCTCTCTACACACTACATTATATGTGGCCATGTTTCTGTCCACACACTACATTACATGTGGCCCTGTCTCTCTTTACACACTACATTATATGTGACCCTGTCTCTCTCTACACACTACATTATATGTGACCCTGTCTCTCTCTACACACTACATTATATGTGGCCCTGTCTCTCTCTACACACTACATTATATGTGACCCTGTCTCTCTCTACACACTACATTATATGTGGCCCTGTCTCTCTCTACACACTACACTATATGTGACCCTGTCTCTCTCTACACACTACACTATATGTGACCCTGTCTCTCTCTACACACTACATTATATGTGGCCCTGTGTCTCTACACACTACATTATATGTGGCCCTGTCTCTCTCTACACACATATGTGACCCTGTCTTTCTCGACACACTACATTATATGTGGCCCTGTCTCTCTACACACTACATTATATGTGGCCCTGTCTCTTTACACACTACATTATATGTGGCCATGTCTCTCTCTACACGCTACATTATATGTGGCCCTGTGTCTCTACACACTACATCATATGTGGCCCTGTCAATCTCTACACACTACATTACATGTGGCCCTGTCTCTCTCTACACACTACATTATATGTGGCCCTGTTTCTCTACACACTACATTATATGTGGCCCCGTCTCTCTACACACTACATTATATGTGGCCCTGTCTCTCTACACACTACATTATATGTGGCTCTGTCTCTCTACACACTACATTATATGTGGCTCTGTCTCTCTACACACTACATTATATGTGGCCCTGTCTCTCTACACACTACATTATATGTGGCCCTGTCTCTCTACACACTACATTATATGTGGCCCTGTCTCTCTCTACACACTACATTAAATGTGACCCTGTCTCTCTATACACACTACATTATATGTGACCCTGTCTCTCTACACACTACATTATATGTGACCCTGTCTCTCTCTATACACTACATTATATGTGGCCCTGTCTCTCTACACACTACATTATATGTGACCCTGTCTCTCTCTACACACTACATTATATGTGACCCTGTCTCTCTCTACACACTACATTATATGTGGTCCTGTCTCTCTACACACTACATTATATGTGACCCTGTCTCTCTCTACACACTACATTATATGTGGCCCTGTCTCTCTACACACTACATTATATGTGACCCTGTCTCTCTCTACACACTACATTATATGTGACCCTGTCTCTCTCTACACACTACATTATATGTGGTCCTGTCTCTCTACACACTACATTATATGTGACCCTGTCTCTCTCTACACACTACATTATATGTGGCCCTGTGTCTCTCTACACACTACATTATATGTGGCCCTGTGCCTCTACACACTACATTATATGTGGCCCTGTCTCCCTCTACACACTACATTATATGTGACCCTGTCTCTCTACACACTACATTATAAGTGGCCCTGTGTCTCTACACACTACATTATATGTGGCCCTGTCTCTCTACACACTACATTATATGTGACCCTGTCTCTCTACACACTACATTATATGTGGCCCTGTCTCTCTACACACTACGTTACATGTGACCCTGTCTCTCTCTACACACTACATTATATGTGACCCTGTCTCTCTCTACACACTACATTATATGTGACCCTGTCTCTCTACACACTACAGTATATGTGACCCTGTCTCTCTACAAACTACTTATATGTGGCCCTGTGACTCTACACACTACATTATATGTGGCCCTGTCTCTCTCCACACACTACATTATATGTGGCCCTGTCTCTCTACACACTACATTATATGTGACCCTGTCTCTCTCCACACACTACATTATATGTGGCCCTGTCTCTCTACACACTACATTATATGTGACCCTGTCTCTCTCTACACACTACATTATATGTGACCCTGTCTCTACGCACTACATTATATGTGGCCCTGTCTCTCTACACACTACGTCATATGTGACCCTGTCTCTCTCTACACACTACATTATATGTGACCCTGTCTCTCTCTACACACTACATTGTATGTGACCCTGTCTACACACTACATTATATGTGACCCTCTCTCTCCACACACTACATTATATGTGGCCCTGTGTCTCTACACATTACATTATATGTGGCCCTGTGTCTCTACACACTACATTATATGTGGCCCTGTCTCTCTCTACACACTACATTATATGTGGCCCTGTCTCTCTACACACTACATTATATGTGACCCTATCTCTCTCCACACACTACATTATATGTGGCCCTGTCTCTCTACACACAACATTATATGTGGCCCTGTCTCTCTACACACTAAATTATATGTGACCCTGTCTCTCTACACACTACATTATATGTGGCCCTGTCTCTCTACACACTACGTTATATGTGACACTGTCTCTCTCTACACACTACATTATATGTGACCCTGTCTCTCTATACACACTACATTATATGTGACCCTGTCTCTCCACACACTACATTATATGTGGCCCTGTCTCTCTACACACTACATTATATGTGGCCCTGTCTCTCTCCACATACTACATTATATGTGGCCCTGTCTCTCTACACACTACATTATATGTGACCCTGTCTCTCCCCACACACTACATTATATGTGGCCCTGTCTCTCTACACACTTCATTATATGTGACCCTGTCTCACTCCACACACTACATTATATGTGGCCCTGTCTCTCTCTACACACTACATTATATGTGGCCCAGTCTCTCTACACACTACATTACATGTGGCCCTGTATCTCTACACACTACATTATATGTGACCCTGTCTCTCTCTACACACTACATTATATGGGGCCCTGTTTCTGTCCACACACCACATTATATATGGCCCTATTTCTGTTCACAAACTTCATTATATGTGGCCCTATTTCTGTCCACACATTATATGTGACCCTGTTTCTTTCCATACACTACATTATATGTGGCCATGTTTCTGTCGACACACTACATACGGCCCTGTTTCTGTCCACACAGTACATTATATGTGGCCATGTCTCTCACAACATACTACATTATATGTGGCCTTGTGTATGTCCACACACTACATTACATGTCCACAAAAAACATGTGACCCTGTTTCTGTCAACATGCAACATCATATGTAGCCCTGTTTCTGTCCACCCACTTTTTTATACGTGGTCCTGTTTTTGTCCACACACTACATTATATTTGGCAGTGTTTCTGTTTCACAAACTACATTACATGTGTTCCTGTTTCTGTCCACACATATTACATATGGTACTGTTTCTGTCCACACACTACATTATATTTGGTCCTGTTTCAGTCCACACACTATATTATATGTGGCCCTGTTTCAGTCTGCACACTACATTGTATGTGGTCCTGTTTCAGTCAACACACTACATTATATGTGGCCCTGTTTCAGTCCACACACTACATTATATGTGGTCCTGTTTCTGTCCACACACTACATTATATTTGGTCCTGTTTCAGTCCACACACTACATTATATGTGGCCTTGTTTCAGTCCACACACTACATTGTGTGTGGTCCTGTTTCAGTCCACACACTACATTATATGTGGCCCTGTTTCAGTCCACACACTATATTATGTGTGGTCCTGTTTCTGTCCACACACTACATTATATATGGCCCTGTTTCTGTCCACACACTACTTTATATGTGGCCCTGCTTTTGTCCACACACTACACTATATGTTTCCCTGTTACTGTCCACACACTACATTATATGTGGCCGTGTTTCTGTCCACACACTACATTATATGTGACCCTGTTTCTGCCCACACACTACATTACATGTGGCCCTGTTTCTGTCCTACAAACTACATGTGGCCCTGTTTCTGTCCACATGCTACATTATATGTGGCCCTGTTTCTGTCCACACACTTTATATGTGGCCCTGTTTTTGTCCACACACTATATTATATGTGGTCCTGTTTCTGTCCACACGCTACATTATATGTGCCCGTGTTTCTGTCGACACTCTGCATTACATGTCGTCCTGCTTCTGTCCAAACACTACATTATATACGGCCCTGTTTCTGTCCACACACTACATTATATGTGGTCCTGTTTCAGTCTACATGCTATATTATATGTGACCCTGTTACTGTCCACACACTACATTATATGTGGTCCTGTTTCAGTCTACACGCTACATTATATGAGGCACTGTTTCTGTCCACACACTACATTATATGTGGTCCTGTCTCAGTCTACATGCTACATTATATGTGACCCTGTTACTGTCCACACACTACATTGTATATGGCCCAGTTTCTGTCCACACACTACATTATATGTGGTCCTGTTTCAGTCTACACGCTACGTTATATGTGACCCTGTTACTGTCTACACACTACATTATATGTGGTCCTGTTTCTGTCCACACACTTCATTATATATGGCCCTGTTTCTGTCCACACACTACATTATATGTGGTCCTGTTTCAGTCTACACGCTACATTATATGTGGCCCTTTTTCTGTCCACACACTACAATATATGTGGTCCTCTTTCAGTCTACATGCTACATTATATGTGACCCTGTTACTGTCCACACACTACATTATATGTTGTCCTGTTTCTGTCCACACACTAAATTATATCTCGCCCTGTTTCTGTCCACACACTACATTATATGTGGTCCTGTTTCAGTCTACATGCTACATTATATGTGGTCCTGTTTCAGTTTACAAACTACATTATATGTGGCCCTGTTTCTGTCCACACACTACATTATATGTGGTCCTGTTCCAGTCTACACGCTACACTATATGTGACCCTGTTACTGTCCACACACTACATTACATGTGGTCCTCTTTCAGTCTACACAGTACATTATATGTGGCTCTGTTTCAGACTACACACTATATTATATATGGCCCTGTTTCTATCCACACACTACATTATATGTGGTCCTGTTTCAGTCTACACGCTACATTATATGTGACCCTGTTAATGTCCACACACTACATTACATGTGGTCCTGTTTCTGTCCACACACTTCATTATATATGGCCCTGTTTCTGTCCACACACTACATTATATGTGGTCCTGTTTCAGTCTACACGCTACATTATATGTGACCCTGTTAATGTCCAGACACTACATTACATGTGGTCCTGTTTCAGTCTACACGCCACATTATATGTGGCCCTGTTACTGTCCACACACTACATTATATGTGGCCCTGTTTCAGTCTACATGCTACATTATATGTGGCCCTGTTACTGTCCACACACTACATTACATGTGGTCCTGTTTCAGTCTACACACTACATTATATGTGGCCCTGTTACTGTCCACACACTACATTATATGTGGCCCTGTTTCAGTCTACATGCTACATTATATGTGGCCCTGTTACTGTCCACACACTACATTACATGTGGTCCTGTTTCAGTCTACACACTACATTATATGTGGCCCTGTTTCAGTCTACATGCTACATTATATGTGGCCCTGTTAATGTCCACACACTACATCATATGTCGCCCTGTTTCAGTCTACACACTACATTATATGTGGCCCTGTTTCAGTCTACAGACTACATTATATGTGGCCCTGTTTCAATGTACACACTGCATTATCTGTGGCCCTGTTTCTGTCCACACACTACATTACATATGGTCCTGTTTCAGTCTACACACTACATTATATGTGGTCCTGTTTCAGTCTATACACTATATTATATGTGGGTCTGTTTCTGTCCACACACTACATTATATGTGGTCCTGTTTCTGTCCACACACTAAATTACATGTGTTCCTCTTTCAGTCTACACACTACATTATATGTGGTCCTCATTCAGTCTACACACTACATTATATGTGGCCCTGTTTCTGTCCACACACTATATTACATGTGGTCCTGTTTCAGTCTACACACTACATTATATGTGGTCCTCATTCAGTCTACACACTACATTATATGTGGCCCTGTTACTGTCCACACACTACATTACATGTGGCCCTGTTTCAGTCTACACTCTACATTACATGTGGCCCTGTTTCAGTCTTCACACTACATTATATGTGGCCCTGTTTCAGTCTACACGCTACATTATATGTGACCCTGTTAATGTCCACACACTACATTATATGTGGCCCTGTTTCAGTCTACATACTACATTATACGTGGCCCTGTTTCAGTCTACACACTACATTATATGTGGCCCTGTTTCAGTCTACACACTACATTATATGTGGTCCTGTTTCAGCCCACACACTACATTATATGTGGTCCTGTTTCAGTCCACACACTACATTATATGTGGTCTTGTTTCAGCCCACACACTACATTATATGTGGCCCTGTTTCAGTCTACGCACTACATTATATGTGGTCCTGTTTCAGTCCACACACTACATTATATGTGGCCCTGTTTCAGTCTATGCACTACATTATATGTGGTCCTGTTTCAGTATACACACTACATTATATGTGGCCCTGTTTCAGTCAATACACTACATTATATGTGGCCCTGTTTCAGTCTACACACTATATTATATGTGGTCCTGTTTCAGTCCACACACTACATTGTATGTTGTCCTGTTTCAGTCCACACACTGCATTCTATGTGGTCCTGTTTCAGTCCACACACTTCATTATAAGTGGTCCTGTTTCAGTCCACACACTACATTATATATGGCCTTGTTTCTGTCCACACACTACATTATATGTGGTCCTGTTTCAGTCTACATGCTACATTATATGTGGCCATGTTTCTGTCCACACACTACATTATATGTGGTCCTCTTTCTGTCTACATGCTACATTATATGTGACCCTGTTACTGTTCACACACTATGTTATATGTTGCCCTGTTTCTGTCCACACACTACATTATATATGGCCCTGTTTCTGTTCACACACTACATTATATGTGGTTCTGTTTCAGTCTACACACTACATTATATGTGGCCCTGTCTCTGTCAACACACTACATTATATGTGCTCCTGTTGCAGTCTACACGCTGCATTATAAGTGACCCTGTTACTGTCCACACACTACATTACATGTGGTCCTGTTTCAGTCTACACACTACATTATATGTGGCCCTGTTTCAGTCTACACACTACATTATATATGGCTCTGTTTCTATCCACACACTATATTACATGTTGTCCTGTTTCAGTCTACATGCTGCATTATATGTGGTCCTGTTTCAGTCTACACACTACATTATATGTGGCCCTGTTTCTGTCCACACACTACATTATATGTGGTCCTGTTTCAGTCTCCTCGTTACATTATATGTGACCCTGTTAATGTCCACACACTACATTACATGTGGTCCTGTTTCAGTCTACACACTACATTATAAGTGGTCCTGTTTCAATCTACACACTACATTATATGTGGTCCTGTTTCAGTCTACACACTACATTATATGTGGCCCTGTTTCTGTCCACACACTACATTACGTGTGGTCCTGTTTCAGTCTACACGCTACATTATATGTGGCCCTGTTACTGTCCACACACTACATTATATGTGGCCCTGTTTCAGTCTGCACGCTACATTATATGTGGCCCTATTACTTTCCACACACTACATTACATGTGGTCCTGTTTCAGTCTACACACTACATTATATGTGGCCCTGTTTCAGTCTACATGCTACATTATGTGTGGCCCTGTTAATGTCCACACACTACATTATAAGTGGCCCTGTTTCAGTCTACACACTACATTATATATGGTCCTGTTTCAGTCCACACACTACATTATATATGGCCTTGTTTCTGTCCACACACTATATTATTTGTGTTCCTGTTTCATTCTACATGCTACATTATATGTGGCCCTGTTTTTGTCCACACTGTCCACACACTACATTATATGTGGTCCTCTTTCAGTCTACACACTACATTATATGTGACCCTGTTACTGTCCACACACTACATTATATGTTGTCCTGTTTCTTTCCACACTCTACATTACATATGGCCCTGGTTCTGTCCACACACTACGTTATATGTGGTCCTGTTGCAGTCTACACACTACACTATATGTGACCCTGTTACTGTCCACACACCAAATTACATGTGGTCCTGTTTCAGTCTACACACTGCATTATATGTGGCCCTGTTTCAGTCTACACACTACATTATATATGGCCCTGTTTCTTTCCACACACTACATTATATGTGGTCCTGTTTCAGTCTACATGCTACGTTATACGTGACCCTGTTATTGTCCACACACTACATTACATGTGGTCCTGTTTCAGTCTACACACTACATTACATGTGGCCCTTTTTCTGTCCACACACTACATTACATGTGGTCCTGTTTCAATCTTCATGCTACATTATATGTGGCCGTGTTAATGTCCACACACTACATTATATGTCGCCATGTTTCAGTCTACACACTACATTATATTTTTCCCTGTTTCAGTCTACACACTACATTATATGTAACCCTGTTTCTGTCCACACACTACATTACATATGGTCCTGTTTCAATCTACATACTACATTAAATGTGGCCCTGTTTCAGTCTACACACTATATTATATGTGGCTCTGTTTCTGTCCACACACTACATTATATGTGGTTCTGTTTCTGTCCACACACTACATTATATGTGGCCCTGTTTCTGTCCACACACTACAATACATGTGGTCCTGTTTCAGTCTACACACTACATTATTTGTGGTCCTGTTTCAGTCTACGCACTACATTATATGAGGTCCTGTTTCAGTCTATACACTACATTATATGTGGCCCTGTTTCTTTCCACACACTACATTATATGTGGTCCTGTTTCAGTCTACATGCTACATTATATGTGGCCCTCTTTCTGTCCACACACTACATTATATGTGGTCATCTTTCAGTCTACATGCTACATTATTTGTGACCCTGTTACTGTCCACACACTACATTATATGTTGTCCTGTTTCTGTCCACACACTACATTATATATAGCCCCGTTTCTGTCCACACACTACATTATATGTGGTCCTGTTTCAGTATACATGCTACATTATATGTGGTCCTGTTTCAGTCTACACACTACATTATATGTGGCCCTGTTTCTCTCCACACACTACATTATATGTGGTCCTGTTGCAGTCTACACGCTACACTATATGTGACCCTGTTACTGTCCACACACTACATTACATGTGGTCCTGTTTCACTCTACACACTACATTATATGTGGTCCTGTTTCACTCTAAACACTGCATTATATATGGCCCTGTTTCTATCTGCACACTACATTATATGTGGTCCTGTTTCAGTCTACATGCTACATTATATGTGACCCTGTTACTGTCCACACACTACATTACACGTGGTCCTGTTTCAGTCTACACTTTACATTATATGTGACCCTGTTAACGTCCACGCACTACATTACATGTGGTCCTGTTTCAGTCTACACACTACTTTATAAGTGGTCCTGTTTCAGTCTACACACTACATTATATGTGGTCCTGTTTCAGTCTTCACACTACATTATATGTGGCCCTGTTTCTGTCCACACACTACATTACATGTGGTCCTGTTTCAGTCTACACGCTACATTATATGTGGTCCTGTTTCAGTCTACACACTACAATATATGTGGCCCTGTTACTGTCCACACACTACGTTATATGTCGCCCTGTTTCAGTCTACATGCTACATTGTATGTCTCCCTGTTACTGTCAACACACTACATTATATGTGGTCCTGTTTCAATCTACACACTACATTATGTGTGGCCCTGTTTCAGATTACATGCTACATTATGTGTGGCCCTGTTTCAATCTACAGACTACATTATATGTGGCCCTGTTTCAATCTACACACTACATTACATATGGCCCTGTTTCTGTCCACACACTACATTACATATGGCTCTGTTTCAGTCTACACACTACATTATATGCGGTCCTGTTTCAGTCTACACACTACATAATATGTGGCCCTGTTTCAGTCTACAGACTACATTATATGTGGTCCTGTTTCTGTCCACAAACTACATTACATGTGGTCCTGTTTCAGTCTACACATTACATTACATGTGGCCCTGTTACTGTCCACATGCTACATTATATGAGGCCCTGTTTCAGTCTACACGCTACATTATATGTGGCCCTGTTACTGTCCATGCTCTGCATTACATGGGGTCCTGTTTCAGTCTACACGCTACATTATATATGACCCTGTTTCAGTCTACACACTACGTTATATGTGGCCCTGTTTCAGTCTTCATGCTACATTATATGTGGCCCTGTTAATGTCCACACACTACATTATATGTGGCCCTGTTTCAGTCTACACACTACATTATATGTGGCTCTTTCTCAGTCCACACGCTACATTATATGTGGCCCTATTTCAGTTTACACACTACATTATATGTGGCCCTGTTTCTGTTCACACTCTACATTACATGTGGTCCTGTTTTAGTCTACACACTACATTACATGTGGTCCTGTTTCAGCCTACACACGACATTATATGTGGTCCTGTTTCAGTCTACACACTATATTATATGTGGTCCTGTTTCAGTCTGCACACTATATTATATGTGGTCCTTTTTTAGTCTACACATTACATTATATGTGGCCCTGTTTCAGGCTACACTCTACATTGTATGTGGTCCTGTTTCAGTCCACACATTACATTATATGTGGCCCTTTTTCAGTCCACACACTACATTATATGTGGCTCTGTTTCAATCTATACACTACATTATATGTGGCCCTGTTTCAGTCTACGCACTACATTATATGAGGTCCTGTCTCAGTCCACACACTACATTATATGTGGACCTCTTTCAGTCTACACACTACATTATATATGGCCCTATTTCAGTCTACACACTACATTATATGTGATCCTGTTTCAGTCCACACACTACATCATATATGGTCCTGTTTCAGTCCACACACTACATTATATGTGGTCCTGTTTCAGTCCACACACTACATTATATGTGGCCCCGTTTCAGTCTACACACTACATTATATGTTGTCCTGTTTCAGTCCACACGCTACTTTATGTGCGGCCCTGTTTCAGTCTTCACCCTACGTTATATATGGTCCTGTTTCAGTCCACACACTACATTATATGTGGTCCTGTTTCAGTCCACACACTACATTATATGTGGTCCTGTTTCAGTCCACACACTACATTATATGTGGTCCTTTTTCAGTCTACACACTACATTATATGTGGTCCTGTTTCAGTCCACACACTACATTATATGTGGTCCTGTTTCAGTCCACACACTACTTATATGTGGTCCTGTTTCAGCCCTCACACTACATTATATGTGGTCCTGCTTCAGTCTACAAACTACACTATATGTGGTCCTGTTTTAGTCCACACACTACATTATATGTGGCCCTGTTTCAGGCCACACACTGCATTTTATGTGGCCCTGTTTCAGTCTACACACTACATTATATGTGGCCGTGTTTCAGTCTACACACTACATTATATGTGGCCCTGTTTCAGTCCACACTCTACATTAAATGTGGCCCTGTTTTAGTCCACACACTACATTATATGCGGCCCTGTTTCAGTCCACACACTACATTATATGTGGCCATGTTACTGTCCACACACTACATTATATGTGGCCCTGTTTCTGTCCACACTCTACATTATATGTGGCCCTGTTACTGTCCACACACTATATATGGCCCTGTTACTGTCCACACACTACATTATATGTGGCCCTGTTACTGTCCACACACTACATTATATGTGGCCCTGGAACTGTCCACACACTACATTATATGTGGCCCTGTTACTGTCCACACACTACATTATATGTGGCCCTGTTACTGTCCACACACTACATTATATGTGACCCTGTTACTGTTCGCACACTACTTTAGATGTGGCCCTGTTTCAGTCTACACACTACATTATATGTGGTCCTGTTTCAGTCCACACACTACATTATATGAGCCCTGTTTCAGTCTACACACTACATTATATGTGGTCCTGTTTCGGTCCACACACTACTTTACATGTGGCCCTGTTTCAGTCTTCACACTACGTTATATATGGGCCTGTTTCAGTCCACACACTACATTATATGTGGTCCTGTTTCAGTCCACACACTACATTATATGTGGTCCTGTTTCAGTCCACACACTACATTATATGTGGTCCTTTTTCAGTCTACACACTACATTATATGTGGTCCTGTTTCAGTCCACACACTACATTATATGTGGTCCTGTTTCAGTCCACACACTACATTATATGTGGTCCTGTTTCAGCCAACACACTACATTATATGTGGTCCTGTTTCAGTCTACACACTACACTATATGTGGTCCTGTTTCAGTCCACACACTACATTATATGTGGCCCTGTTTCAGTCCACACACTACATTATATGTGGCCGTGTTTCGGTCTACACACTACATTATATGTGGCCCTGTTTCACTCCACACACTACATTATATGTGGCCCTGTTTTATTCCACACACTACATTATATGCGGCCCTGTTTCAGTCCACACACTACATTATATGTTGCCCTGTTACTGTCCACTCACTACATTATATGTGGCCCGTTTCTGTCCACACACTACATTATATGTGGCCATGTTACCGTCCACACACTACATTACATGTGGCCCTTTTACTGTCCACACACTACATTATATGTGGCCCTGGAACTGTCCACACACTACATTATATGTGGCCCTGTTACTGTCCACACACTACATAATATGTGGCCCTGTTACTGTCCACACACTACTTTATATGTGGCCCTGTTACTGTCCACACACTACATTATATGTGGCCCTGTTACTGTCCACACACTACATTATATGTGACCCTGTTACTGTCCACACACTACATTATATGTGGCCCTGTTACTGTCCACACACTCTATTATATGTGACCCTGTTTCTGTCCACACACTGCATTATATGTGATCCTGTTACTGTCCACACACTACATTACATATGGCCCTGTTTCAGTATACACACTACATTATATGTGGTCTTGTTTCAGTCTACACACTACATAATATGTGGCCCTGTTTCAGTCTACTGACTTCATTATATGTGGTCCTGTTTCTGTCCACACACTACCTTATATGTGGCCCTGTTTCTGTCCACACACTACATTACATGTGGTCCTGTTTCAGTCTACACGCTACATTATATGTGGCCCTGTTACTGTCCACATGCTACATTATATGAGGCCCTGTTTCAGTCTACACGCTGCATTATATGTGGCCCTGTTACTGTCCATGCTCTGCATTACATGTGGTTCTGTTTCAGTCTACACGCTACATTATATGTGGCCCTGTTTCAGTCTACACACTACGTTATATGTGGCCCTGTTTCAGTCTACATGCTACATTATATGTGGCCCTGTTAATGTCCAAACACTACATTATATGTGGCCCTGTTTCAGTGTACACACTGCATTATATGTGGCCCTGTTTCTGTTCACACTCTACATTATATGTGGTCCTGTTTCAGTCTACACACTACATTGTATGTGGTCCTTTTTCAGTCTGCACACTATATTATATGTGGTCCTGTTTCAGTCTACACATTACATAATATGTGGTCCTGTTTCAGTCTACACACTACATTATATATGGTCCTGTTTCAGTCTACACACTACATAATATGTGGTCCTGTTTCAGTCTACACACTACATTATATGTGGCCCTGTTTCTGTCCACACACTACATTACATGTGGTCCTGTTTCTGTCTACACGCTACATTATATGTGGCCCTGTTACTGTCCACATGCTACATTATATGAGGCCCTGTTTCAGTCTACACGCTACATTATATGTGGCCCTGTTACTGTCCATGCTCTGCAATACATGTGGTCCTGTTTCAGTCTACACGCTACATTATATGTGGCCCTGTTTCAGTCTACACACTACGTTACATGTGGCCCTGTTTCAATCTTCATGCTACATTATATGTGGCCCTGTTAATGTCCACACACTACATTATATGTGGCCCTGTTTCAGTCTACACACTACATTATATGTGGCTCTGTTTCAGTCCACACGCTACATTATATGTGGCCCTATTTCAGTCTACACACTACATTATATGTGGCCCTGTTTCTGTTCACACTCTTCATTACATGTGGTCCTGTTTTAGTCTACACACTACATTATATGTGGTCCTGTTTCAGTCTACACACGACATTATATGTGGTCCTGTTTCAGTCTATGCACTACATTATATATGGTCCTGTTTCAATCTACACACTATATTATATGTGGTCCTGTTTTAGTCTACACATTACATTATATGTGGCCGTGTTTCAGGCTACACACTACATTATATGTGGTCCTGTTTCAGTCCACACACTACATTATATGTGGCCCTTTTTCAGTCCACACACTACATTATATGTGGCCCTGTTTCAGTCTACACACTACATTATATGTGGCCCTGTTTCAGTCTATGCACTACATTATATGTGGTCATGTTTCAGTCCATACACTACATTATATGTGGCCCTCTTTCAGTCTACACACTACATTATATATGGCCCTGTTTCAGTCTACACACTACACTATATGTGGTCCTGTTTCAGTCCACACACTACATTGTATATGGTCCCGTTTCAGTCCACACACTACATTATATGTGGTCCTGTTTCAGTCCACACACTACATTATATGTGGCCCTGTTTCAGTCCACACACTACAATATATGTGGCCCTGTTTCAGTCTACACATTACGTTATATGAGGTCCTGTTTCAGTCCACACACTACATTATATGTGGCTCTGTTTCAGTCTACACACTACATTATATGTGGTCCTGTTTCAGTCCACACACTACATCATATGTGGCCCTGTTTCAGTCTACACACTACATTATATGTGGTTCTGTTTCAGTCCACACGCTACTTTATGTGTGGCCCTGTTTCAGTCTTCACCCAACGTTACATATGGTCCTGTTTCAGTCCACACACTACATTATATGTGGTCCTGTTTCAGTCCACACACTACATTATATGTGGTCCTGTTTCAGTCCACACACTACATTATATGTGGTCCTTTTTCAGTCTATACACTACATTATATGTGGTCCTCTTTCAGTCCACACACTACATTATATGTGGTCCTGTTTCAGCCCACACACTACATTATATGTGGTCCTGCTTCAGTCTACACACTACACTATATGTGGTCCTGTTTTAGTCCACACACTACATTATATGTGGCCCTGTTTCAGTCCACACACTGCATTTTATGTGGCCCTGTTTCAGTCTACACACTACATTATATGTGGCCGTGTTTCAGTCTACACACTACATTATATGTGGCCCTGTTTCAGTCCACACACTACATTATATGTGGCCCTGTTTTAGTCCACACACTACATTGTATGCGGCCCTGTTTCAGTCCACACACTACAATATATGTGGCCCTGTTACTGTCCACACTCTACATTATATGTGGCCCTGCTTCTTTCCACACACTACATTATATGTGGCCCTGTTGCTGTCCACACACTACTTTATATATGGCCCTGTTACTGTCCACACACTACATTATATGTGGTCCTGTTACTGTCCACACACTACGTTATATGTGGCCCTGTTACTGTCCACACACTACTTTGTGTGTGGCCCTGTTACTGTCCACACACCACATTTTATGTGACCCTGTTACTGTTCGCACACTACATTATATGTGGTCCTGTTTCGGTCCACACACTACTTTATATGTGGCCCTGTTTCAGTCTTCACACTACATTATATATGGGCCTGTTTCAGTCCGCACACTACATTATATGTGGTCATGTTTCAGTCCACACACTACATTATATGTGGTCCTGTTTCAGTCCACAGACTACATTATATGTGGTCCTTTTTCAGTGTACACACTACATTATATGTGGTCCTGTTTCAGTCCACACACTACATTATATGTGGTCCTGTTTCAGTCCACACACTACGTTATATGTGGTCCTGTTTCAGCCCACACACTACATTATATGTGGTTCTGTTTCAGTCTACACACTACACTATATGTGGTCCTGTTTCAGTCCACACACTACATTATATGTGGCCCTGTTTCAGTCCACACACTACATTATATGTGGCCCTGTTTCAGTCTACACACTACATTATATGTGGCCGTGTTTCGATCTACACACTACATTACATGTGGCTCTGTTTCAGTCCACACATTACATTATATGTGGCCCTGTTTTATTCCACACACTACATTATATGCGGCCCTGTTTCAGTCCACACACTACATTATATGTGGCCCTGTTACTGTCCACACACTACATTATATGTGGCCCTGTTTCTGTCCACACACTACATTATATGTGGTTATGTTACTGTCCACACACTACATTATATGTGGCCCTGTTACTGTCCACACACTACATTATCTGTGGCCCTGGAACTGTCCACACACTACATTGTATGTGGCCCTATTACTGTCCACACACTACATTATATGTGGCCCTGTTACTGCCAACACACTACTTTATATGTGGCCCTGTTACTGTCCACACACTACATTATATGTGGCCCTGTTACTGTCCACACACTACATTATATGTGACCCTGTTACTGTCCACACACTACATTATATGTGGCCCTGTTACTGTCCACACACTCTATTATATGTGACCCTGTTACTGTCCACACACTGCATTATATGTGACCCTGTTACTGTCCACACACTACATTACATATGGCCCTGTTTCAGTCTACACACTACATTATATGTGGTATTGTTTCAGTCTACACACTACATAATATGTGGCCCTGTTTCAGTATACAGACTACATTATATGTAGTCCTGTTTCTGTCCTCACACTATCTTATATGTGGCCCTGTTTCTGTCCACACACTACATTACATGTGGTCCTGTTTCAGTCTACACACTACATTATATGTGGTCCTGTTTCAGTCTACACACTACATAATATGTGGTCCTGTTTCAGTCTACACACTACATATAGGTGGCCCTGTTTCTGTCCACACACTACATTACATGTGGTCCTGTTTCAGTCTACACGCTATATTATATGTGGCCCTGTTACTGTCCAAATGCTACATTACATGAGGCCCTGTTTCAGTCTACACACTACATTATATGTGGCCCTGTTACTGTCCATGCTCTGCATTATATGTGGTCCTTTTTTCAGTTTACACGCTACATAATATGTGGCCATGTTTCAGTCTACACACTACGTTATATGTGGCCCTGTTTCAGTCTACATGCTACATTATATGTGGCCCTGTTAATGTCCACACACTACATTATATGTGGCCCTGTTTCAGTATACACACTACATTATATGTGGCTCTGTTTAAGTGCACATGCTACATCATATGTGGCCCTGTTTCAGTGTACAAACTGCATTATATGTGGCCCTGTTCCTGTTCACACTCTACATTACATGTGGTCCTGTTTTAGTCTACACACTACATTATATGTGGTCCTGTTTCAGTCTACACACGACATTATATGTGGTCCTCTTTCAGTCTACACACTACATTATATGTGGTCCTCTTTCAGTCTACACACTACATTATATGTGGTCCTGTTTCAGTCTACACATTACATTATATGTGGCCCTGTTTCAGTCTACACACTACATTATATGTGGTCCTGTTTCAGTCCACACACTACATTATATGTGGCCCTTTTTCAGTCCACACACTACATTATATGTGGCCCTGTTTCAGTCTACACACTACATTATATGTGGCCCTGTTTCAGTCTACACACTACATTATATGTGGTCCTGTTTCTGTCCACACACTACCTTATATGTGGCCCTGTTTCTGTCCACACACTACATTACATGTGGTCCTGTTTCAGTCTACACGCTACATTATATGTGGCCCTGTTACTGTCCACCTGCTACATTATATGAGGCCCTGTTTCAGTCTACACGCTGCATTATATGTGGCCCTGTTTCTGTCCATGCTCTGCATTACATGTGGTTCTGTTTCAGTCTACATGCTACATTACATGTGGCCCTGTTTCAGTCTACACACTATGTTATATGTGGCCCTGTTTCAGTCTACATGCTACATTATATGTGGCCCTGTTAATGTCCACACACTACATTATATGTGGCCCTGTTTCAGTGTACACACTGCATTATATGTGGCCCTGTTTCTGTTCACACTCTACATTATATGTGGTCCTGTTTCAGTCTACACACTACATTGTATGTGGTCCTTTTTCAGTCTGCACACTACATTATATGTGGTCCTGTTTCAGTCTACACATTACATAATATGTGGTCCTGTTTCAGTCTACACACTACATTATATATGGTCCTGTTTCAGTCTACACACTACATAATATGTGGTCCTGTTTCAGTCTACACACTACATTATATGTGGCCCTGTTTCTGTCCACACACTACATTACATGTGGTCCTGTTTCTGTCTACACGCTACATTATATGTGGCCCTGTTACTGTCCACATGCTACATTATATGAGGCCCTGTTTTAGTCTACACGCTACATTATATGTGGCCCTGTTACTGTCCATGCTCTGCAATACATGTGGTCCTGTTTCAGTCTACACGCTACATTATATGTGGCCCTGTTTCAGTCTACACACTACGTTATATGTGGCCCTGTATCAGTCTTCATGCTACATTATATGTGGCCCTGTTAATGTCCACACACTACATTATATGTGGCCCTGTTTCAGTCTACACACTACATTATATGTGGCACTGTTTCAGTCCACACGCTACATTATATGTGGCCCTATTTCAGTCTACACACTACATTATATGTGGCCCTGTTTCTGTTCACACTCTTCATTACATGTGGTCCTGTTTTAGTCTACACACTACATTATATGTGGTCCTGTTTCAGTCTACACACGACATTATATGTGGTCCTGTTTCAGTCTACGCACTACATTATATGTGGTCCTGTTTCAATCTACACACTATATTATATGTGGTCCTGTTTTAGTCTACACATTACATAATATGTGGCCCTGTTTCAGGCTACACACTACATTATATGTGGTCCTGTTTCAGTCCACACACTACATTATATGTGGCCCTTTTTCAGTCCACACACTACATTATATGTGGCCCTGTTTCAGTCTACACACTACATTATATGTGGCCCTGTTTCAGTCTATGCACTACATTATATGTGGTCCTGTTTCAATCCACACACTACATTATATGTGGCCCTCTTTCAGTCTACACACTACATTATATATGGCCCTGTTTCAGTCTACACACTACATTATATGTGGTCCTGTTTCAGTCCACACACTACATTATATATGGTCCTGTTTCAGTCCACACACTACATTATATGTGGTCTTGTTTCAGTCCACACACTACATTATATGTGGCCCTGTTTCAGTCCACACACTACAATATATATGGCCCTGTTTCAGTCTACACATTACGTTATATGAGGTCCTCTTTCAGTCCACACACTACATTATATGTGGCCCTGTTTCAGTCTACACACTACATTATATGTGGTCCTGTTTCAGTCCACACACTACATTATATGTGGCCCTGTTTCAGTCTACACACTACATTATATGTGGTTCTGTGTCAGTCCACACGCTACTTTATGTGTGGCCCTGTTTCAGTCTTCACCCAACGTTACATATGGTCCTGTTTCAGTCCACACACTACATTATATGTGGTCCTGTTTCAGTCCACACACTACATTATATGTGGTCCTGTTTCAGTCCACACACTACATTATATGTGGTCCTTTTTCAGTCTATACACTACATTATATGTGGTCCTGTTTCAGTCCACACACTACATTATATGTGGTCCTGTTTCAGCCCACACACTACATTATATGTGGTCTTGCTTCAGTCTACACACTACACTATATGTGGTCCTGTTTTAGTCCACACACTACATTATATGTGGCCCTGTTTCAGTCCACACACTGCATTTTATGTGGCCCTGTTTCAGTCTACACACTACATTATATGTGGCCGTGTTTCAGTCTACACACTACATTATATGTGGCCCTGTTTCAGTCCACACACTACATTATATGTGGCCCTGTTTTAGTCCACACACTACATTGTATGCGGCCCTGTTTCAGTCCACACACTACATTATATGTGGCCCTGTTACTGTCCACACTCTACATTATATGTGGCCCTGCTTCTTTCCACACACTACATTATATGTGGCCCTGTTGCTGTCCACACACTACTTTATATATGGCCCTGTTACTGTCCACACACTACATTATATGTGGTCCTGTTACTGTCCACACACTACATTATATGTGGCACTGTTACTGTCCACACACTACTTTGTGTGTGGCCCTGTTACTGTCCACACACCACATTTTATGTGACCCTGTTACTGTTCGCACACTACATTAGATATGGCCCTGTTTCAGTCTACACACTACATTATATGTGGCCGTGTTTCGATCTACACACTACATTACATGTGGCTCTGTTTCAGTCCACACATTACATTATATGTGGCCCTGTTTTATTCCACACACTACATTATATGCGGCCCTGTTTCAGTCCACACACTACATTATATGTGGCCCTGTTACTGTCCACACACTACATTATATGTGGCCCTGTTTCTGTCCACACACTACATTATATGTAGCCATGTTACTGTCCACACACTACATTATATGTGGCCCTGTTACTGTCCACACACTACATTATCTGTGGCCCTGGAACTGTCCACACACTACATTGTATGTGGCCCTATTACTGTCCACACACTACATTATATGTGGCCCTGTTACTGCCAACACACTACTTTATATGTGGCCCTGTTACTGTCCACACACTACATTATATGTGGCCCTGTTACTGTCCACACACTACATTATATGTGACCCTGTTACTGTCCACACACTACATTATATGTGGCCCTGTTACTGTCCACACACTCTATTATATGTGACCCTGTTACTGTCCACACACTGCATTATATGTGACCCTGTTACTGTCCACACACTACATTACATATGGCCCTGTTTCAGTCTACACACTACATTATATGTGGTATTGTTTCAGTCTACACACTACATAATATGTGGCCCTGTTTCAGTATACAGACTACATTATATGTGGTCCTGTTTCTGTCCTCACACTATCTTATATGTGGCCCTGTTTCTGTCCACACACTACATTACATGTGGTCCTGTTTCAGTCTACACACTACATTATATGTGGTCCTGTTTCAGTCTACACACTACATAATATGTGGTCCTGTTTCAGTCTACACACTACATATAGGTGGCCCTGTTTCTGTCCACACACTACATTACATGTGGTCCTGTTTCAGTCTACACGCTATATTATATGTCGCCCTGTTACTGTCCAAATGCTACATTATATGAGGCCCTGTTTCAGTCTACACACTACATTATATGTGGCCCTGTTACTGTCCATGCTCTGCATTATATGTGGTCCTGTTTCAGTTTACACGCTACATAATATGTGGCCATGTTTCAGTCTACACACTACGTTATATGTGGCCCTGTTTCAGTCTACATGCTACATTATATGTGGCCCTGTTAATGTCCACACACTACATTATATGTGGCCCTGTTTCAGTCTACACACTACATTATATGTGGCTCTGTTTCAGTGCACTTGCTACATTATATGTGGCCCTGTTTCAGTGTACAAACTGCATTATATGTGGCCCTGTTTCTGTTCACACTCTACATTACATGTGGTCCTGTTTTAGTCTACACACTACATTATATGTGGTCCTGTTTCAGTCTACACACGACATTATATGTGGTCCTCTTTCAGTCTACACACTACATTATATGTGGTCCTGTTTCAGTCTACACACTACATTATATGTGGTCCTGTTTCAGTCTACACATTACATTATATGTGGCCCTGTTTCAGTCTACACACTACATTATATGTGGTCCTGTTTCAGTCCACACACTACATTATATGTGGCCCTTTTTCAGTCCACACACTACATTATATGTGGCCCTGTTTCAGTCTACACACTACATTATATGTGGCCCTGTTTCAGTCTACACACTACATTATATGTGGTCCTGTTTCTGTCCACACACTACCTTATATGTGGCCCTGTTTCTGTCCACACACTACATTACATGTGGTCCTGTTTCAGTCTACACGCTACATTATATGTGGCCCTGTTACTGTCCACATGCTACATTATATGAGGCCCTGTTTCAGTCTACATGCTGCATTATATGTGGCCCTGTTACTGTCCATGCTCTGCATTACATGTGGTTCTGTTTCAGTCTACATGCTACATTATATGTGGCCCTGTTTCAGTCTACACACTATGTTATATGTGGCCCTGTTTCAGTCTACATGCTACATTATATGTGGCCCTGTTAATGTCCACACACTACATTATATGTGGCCCTGTTTCAGTGTACACACTGCATTATATGTGGCCCTGTTTCTGTTCACACTCTACATTATATGTGGTCCTGTTTCAGTCTACACACTACATTGTATGTGGTCCTTTTTCAGTCTGCACACTACATTATATGTGGTCCTGTTTCAGTCTACACATTACATAATATGTGGTCCTGTTTCAGTCTACACACTACATTATATATGGTCCTGTTTCAGTCTACACACTACATAATATGTGGTCCTGTTTCAGTCTACACACTACATTATATGTGGCCCTGTTTCTGTCCACACACTACATTACATGTGGTCCTGTTTCTGTCTACACGCTACATTATATGTGGCCCTGTTACTGTCCACATGCTACATTATATGAGGCCCTGTTACTGTCCATGCTCTGCAATACATGTGGTCCTGTTTCAGTCTACACGCTACATTATATGTGGCCCTGTTTCAGTCTACACACTACGTTATATGTGGCCCTGTTTCAGTGTTCATGCTACATTATATGTGGCCCTGTTAATGTCCACACACTACATTATATATGGCCCTGTTTCAGTCTACACACTACATTATATGTGGCTCTGTTTCAGTCCACACGCTACATTATATGTGGCCCTATTTCAGTCTACACACTACATTATATGTGGCCCTGTTTCTGTTCACACTCTTCATTACATGTGGTCCTGTTTTAGTCTACACACTACATTATATGTGGTCCTGTTTCAGTCTACACACGACATTATATGTGGTCCTGTTTCAGTCTACGCACTACATTATATGTGGTCCTGTTTCAATCTACACACTATATTATATGTGGTCCTGTTTTAGTCTACACATTACATTATATGTGGCCCTGTTTCAGGCTACACTCTACATTATATGTGGTCCTGTTTCAGTCCACACACTACATTATATGTGGCCCTTTTTCAGTCCACACACTACATTATATGTGGCCCTGTTTCAGTCTACACACTACATTATATGTGGCCCTGTTTCAGTCTATGCACTACATTATATGTGGTCCTGTTTCAATCCACACACTACATTATACGTGGCCCTCTTTCAGTCTACACACTACATTATATATGGCCCTGTTTCAGTCTACACACTACATTATATGTGGTCCTGTTTCAGTCCACACACTACATTATATATGGTTCTGTTTCAGTCCACACACTACATTATATGTGGTCTTGTTTCAGTCCACACACTACATTATATGTGGCCCTGTTTCAGTCCACACACTACAATATATATGGCCCTGTTTCAGTCTACACATTACGTTATATGAGGTCCTGTTTAAGTCCACACACTACATTATATGTGGCCCTGTTTCAGTCTACACACTACATTACATGTGGTCCTGTTTCAGTCCACACACTACATTATATGTGGCCCTGTTTCAGTCTACACACTACATTATATGTGGTTCTGTGTCAGTCCACACGCTACTTTATGTGTGGCCCTGTTTCAGTCTTCACCCAACGTTACGTATGGTCCTGTTTCAGTCCACACACTACATTATATGTGGTCCTGTTTCAGTCCACACACTACATTATATGTGGTCCTGTTTCAGTCCACACACTACATTATATGTGGTCCTTTTTCAGTCTATACACTACATTATATGTGGTCCTGTTTCAGTCCACACACTACATTATATGTGGTCCTGTTTCAGCCCACACACTACATTATATGTGGTCTTGCTTCAGTCTACACACTACACTATATGTGGTCCTGTTTTAGTCCACACACTACATTATATGTGGCCCTGTTTCAGTCCACACACTGCATTTTATGTGGCCCTGTTTCAGTGTACACACTACATTATATGTGGCCGTGTTTCAGTCTACACACTACATTATATGTGGCCCTGTTTCAGTCCACACACTACATTATATGTGGCCCTGTTTTAGTCCACACACTACATTGTATGCGGCCCTGTTTCAGTCCACACACTACATTATATGTGGCCCTGTTACTGTCCACACTCTACATTATATGTGGCCCTGCTTCTTTCCACACACTACATTATATGTGGCCCTGTTGCTGTCCACACACTACTTTATATATGGCCCTGTTACTGTCCACACACTACATTATATGTGGTCCTGTTACTGTCCACACACTACATTATATGTGGCACTGTTACTGTCCACACACTACTTTGTGTGTGGCCCTGTTACTGTCCACACACCACATTTTATGTGACCCTGTTACTGTTCGCACACTACATTAGATGTGGCCCTGTTTCAGTCTACACACTACATTATATGTGGCCGTGTTTCGATCTACACACTACATTACATGTGGCTCTGTTTCAGTCCACACATTACATTATATGTGGCCCTGTTTTATTCCACACACTACATTATATGCGGCCCTGTTTCAGTCCACACACTACATTATATGTGGCCCTGTTACTGTCCACACACTACATTATATGTGGCCCTGTTTCTGTCCACACACTACATTATATGTGGCCATGTTACTGTCCACACACTACATTATATGTGGCCCTGTTACTGTCCACACACTACATTATCTGTGGCCCTGGAACTGTCCACACACTACATTGTATGTGGCCCTATTACTGTCCACACACTACATTATATGTGGCCCTGTTACTGCCAACACACTACTTTATATGTGGCCCTGTTACTGTCCACACACTACATTATATGTGGCCCTGTTACTGTCCACACACTACATTATATGTGACCCTGTTACTGTCCACACACTACATTATATGTGGCCCTGTTACTATCCACACACTCTATTATATGTGACCCTGTTACTGTCCACACACTGCATTATATGTGACCCTGTTACTGTCCACACACTACATTACATATGGCCCTGTTTCAGTCTACACACTACATTATATGTGGTATTGTTTCAGTCTATACACTACATAATATGTGGCCCTGTTTCAGTATACAGACTACATTATATGTGGTCCTGTTTCTGTCCTCACACTATCTTATATGTGGCCCTGTTTCTGTCCACACACTACATTACATGTGGTCCTGTTTCAGTCTACACACTACATTATATGTGGTCCTGTTTCAGTCTACACACTACATAATATGTGGTCCTGTTTCAGTCTACACACTACATATAGGTGGCCCTGTTTCTGTCCACACACTACATTACATGTGGTCCTGTTTCAGTCTACACGCTATATTATATGTCGCCCTGTTACTGTCCAAATGCTACATTATATGAGGCCCTGTTTCAGTCTACACACTACATTATATGTGGCCCTGTTACTGTCCATGCTCTGCATTATATGTGGTCCTGTTTCAGTCTACACGCTACATAATATGTGGCCATGTTTCAGTCTACACACTACGTTATATGTGGCCCTGTTTCAGTCTACATGCTACATTATATGTGGCCCTGTTAATGTCCACACACTACATTATATGTGGCCCTGTTTCAGTCTACACACTACATTATATGTGGCTCTGTTTCAGTGCACATGCTACATTATATGTGGCCCTGTTTCAGTGTACAAACTGCATTATATGTGGCCCTGTTTCTGTTCACACTCTACATTACATGTGGTCCTGTTTTAGTCTATACACTACATTATATGTGGTCCTGTTTCAGTCTACACACGACATTATATGTGGTCCTGTTTCAGTCTACACACTACATTATATGTGGTCCTGTTTCAGTCTACACACTACATTATATGTGGTCCTGTTTCAGTCTACACATTACATTATATGTGGCCATGTTTCAGTCTACACACTACATTATATGTTTTCCTGTTTCAGTCCACACACTACATTATATGTGGCCCTTTTTCAGTCCACACACTACATTATATGTGGCCCTGTTTCAGTCTACACACTACATTATATGTGGCCCTGTTTCAGTCTACGCACTACATTATATGTGGTCCTGTTTCAGTCCACTCACTACATTATATGTGGCCCTCTTTCAGTCTACACACTACATTATATATGGCCCTGTTTCAGTCTACACACTACATTATATGTGGTCCTGTTTCAGTCCACACACTGCATTATATATGGCCCTGTTTCAGTCCACACACAACATTATATGTGGTCCTGTTTCAGTCCACACACTACATTATATGTGGCCCTGTTTCAGTCCACACACTACAATATATGTGGCCCTGTTTCAGTCTACACACTACATTATATGAGGTCCTGTTTCATTCCACACACTACATTATACGTGTCCCTGTTTCAGTCTACACACTACATTATATGTGGTCCTGTTTCAGTCCACACACTACATTATATGTGGCCCTGTTTCAGTCTACACACTACATTATATGTGGTCCTGTTTCAGTCCACACGCTACTTTATGTGTGGCCCTGTTTCAGTCTTCACCCTACGTTATATATGGTCCTGTTTCAGTCCACACACTACATTTTATGTGGTCCTGTTTCAGTCCACACACTACATTATATGTGGTCCTGTTTCAGTCCATACACTACATTATATGTGGTCCTTTTTCAGTCTACACACTACATTATATGTGGTCCTGTTTCAGTCCACACACTACATTATATGTGGTTCTGTTTCAGTCCACACACTACATTATATATGGTCCTGTTTCAGCCCACACACTACATTATATGTGGTCCTGCTTCATTCTACACACTACTCTATTTGTGGTCCTGTTTTAGTCCACACACTACATTATATGTGGCCCTGTTTCAGTCCACACACTGCATTATATGTGGCCCTGTTTCAGTCTACACACTACATTATATGTGGCCGTGTTTCAGTCTACACACTACATTATATGTGGCCCTGTTTTAGTCCACACACTACATTATATGCGGCCCTGTTTCAGTCCACACTCTACATTATATGTGGCCCTGTTACTGTCCACACACTACATTATATGTGGCCCTGTTTCTGTCCACACACTACATTATATGTGGTCCTGTTTCGGTCCACACACTACTTTATATGTGGCCCTGTTTCAGTCTTCACACTACGTTATATATGGTCCTGTTTCATTCCACACACTACATTGTATGTGGTCCTGTTTCAGTCCACACACTACATTATATGTGGTCCTGTTTCAGTCCACACACTACATTATATGTGGTCCTTTTTCAGTCTACACACTACATTATATGTGGTCCTGTTTCAGTCCACACACTGCATTATATGTGGTCCTGTTTCAGTCCACACACTACATTATATGTGGTCCTGTGTCAGCCCACACACTACATTATATGTGGTCCTGTTTCAGTCTACACACTACACTATATGTGGTCCTGTTTCAGTCCACACACTACATTATATGTGGCCCTGTTTCAGTCTACACACTACATTATATGTGGCCATGTTTCGGTCTACACACTACATTATATGTGGCCCTGTTACTGTCCATGCTCTGCAATACATGTGGTCCTGTTTCAGTCTACACGCTACATTATATGTGGCCCTGTTTCAGTCTACACACTACGTTATATGTGGCCCTGTTTCAGTGTTCATGCTACATTATATGTGGCCCTGTTAATGTCCACACACTACATTATATGTGGCCCTGTTTCAGTCTACACACTACATTATATGTGGCTCTGTTTCAGTCCACACGCTACATTATATGTGGCCCTATTTCAGTCTACACACTACATTATATGTGGCCCTGTTTCTGTTCACACTCTTCATTACATGTGGTCCTGTTTTAGTCTACACACTACATTATATGTGGTCCTGTTTCAGTCTACACACGACATTATATGTGGTCCTGTTTCAGTCTACGCACTACATTATATGTGGTCCTGTTTCAATCTACACACTATATTATATGTGGTCCTGTTTTAGTCTACACATTACATTATATGTGGCCCTGTTTCAGGCTACACCCTACATTATATGTGGTCCTGTTTCAGTCCACACACTACATTATATGTGGCCCTTTTTCAGTCCACACACTACATTATATGTGGCCCTGTTTCAGTCTACACACTACATTATATGTGGCCCTGTTTCAGTCTATGCACTACATTATATGTGGTCCTGTTTCAATCCACACACTACATTATACGTGGCCCTCTTTCAGTCTACACACTACATTATATATGGCCCTGTTTCAGTCTACACACTACATTATATGTGGTCCTGTTTCAGTCCACACACTACATTATATATGGTTCTGTTTCAGTCCACACACTACATTATATGTGGTCTTGTTTCAGTCCACACACTACATTATATGTGGCCCTGTTTCAGTCCACACACTACAATATATATGGCCCTGTTTCAGTCTACACATTACGTTATATGAGGTCCTGTTTAAGTCCACACACTACATTATATGTGGCCCTGTTTCAGTCTACACACTACATTACATGTGGTCCTGTTTCAGTCCACACACTACATTATATGTGGCCCTGTTTCAGTCTACACACTACATTATATGTGGTTCTGTGTCAGTCCACACGCTACTTTATGTGTGGCCCTGTTTCAGTCTTCACCCAACGTTACATATGGTCCTGTTTCAGTCCACACACTACATTATATGTGGTCCTGTTTCAGTCCACACACTACATTATATGTGGTCCTGTTTCAGTCCACACACTACATTATATGTGGTCCTTTTTCAGTCTATACACTACATTATATGTGGTCCTGTTTCAGTCCACACACTACATTATATGTGGTCCTGTTTCAGCCCACACACTACATTATATGTGGTCTTGCTTCAGTCTACACACTACACTATATGTGGTCCTGTTTTAGTCCACACACTACATTATATGTGGCCCTGTTTCAGTCCACACACTGCATTTTATGTGGCCCTGTTTCAGTGTACACACTACATTATATGTGGCCGTGTTTCAGTCTACACACTACATTATATGTGGCCCTGTTTCAGTCCACACACTACATTATATGTGGCCCTGTTTTAGTCCACACACTACATTGTATGCGGCCCTGTTTCAGTCCACACACTACATTATATGTGGCCCTGTTACTGTCCACACTCTACATTATATGTGGCCCTGCTTCTTTCCACACACTACATTATATGTGGCCCTGTTGCTGTCCACACACTACTTTATATATGGCCCTGTTACTGTCCACACACTACATTATATGTGGTCCTGTTACTGTCCACACACTACATTATATGTGGCACTGTTACTGTCCACACACTACTTTGTGTGTGGCCCTGTTACTGTCCACACACCACATTTTATGTGACCCTGTTACTGTTCGCACACTACATTAGATGTGGCCCTGTTTCAGTCTACACACTACATTATATGTGGCCGTGTTTCGATCTACACACTACATTACATGTGGCTCTGTTTCACTCCACACATTACATTATATGTGGCCCTGTTTTATTCCACACACTACATTATATGCGGCCCTGTTTCAGTCCACACACTACATTATATGTGGCCCTGTTACTGTCCACACACTACATTATATGTGGCCCTGTTTCTGTCCACACACTACATTATATGTGGCCATGTTACTGTCCACACACTACATTATATGTGGCCCTGTTACTGTCCACACACTACATTATCTGTGGCCCTGGAACTGTCCACACACTACATTGTATGTGGCCCTATTACTGTCCACACACTACATTATATGTGGCCCTGTTACTGCCAACACACTACTTTATATGTGGCCCTGTTACTGTCCACACACTACATTATATGTGGCCCTGTTACTGTCCACACACTACATTATATGTGACCCTGTTGCTGTCCACACACTACATTATATGTGGCCCTGTTACTATCCACACACTCTATTATATGTGACCCTGTTACTGTCCACACACTGCATTATATGTGACCCTGTTACTGTCCACACACTACATTACATATGGCCCTGTTTCAGTCTACACACTACATTATATGTGGTATTGTTTCAGTCTATACACTACATAATATGTGGCCCTGTTTCAGTATACAGACTACATTATATGTGGTCCTGTTTCTGTCCTCACACTATCTTATATGTGGCCCTGTTTCTGTCCACACACTACATTACATGTGGTCCTGTTTCAGTCTACACACTACATTATATGTGGTCCTGTTTCAGTCTACACACTACATAATATGTGGTCCTGTTTCAGTCTACACACTACATATAGGTGGCCCTGTTTCTGTCCACACACTACATTACATGTGGTCCTGTTTCAGTCTACACGCTATATTATATGTCGCCCTGTTACTGTCCAAATGCTACATTATATGAGGCCCTGTTTCAGTCTACACACTACATTATATGTGGCCCTGTTACTGTCCATGCTCTGCATTATATGTGGTCCTGTTTCAGTCTACACGCTACATAATATGTGGCCATGTTTCAGTCTACACACTACGTTATATGTGGCCCTGTTTCAGTCTACATGCTACATTATATGTGGCCCTGTTAATGTCCACACACTACATTATATGTGGCCCTGTTTCAGTCTACACACTACATTATATGTGGCTCTGTTTCAGTGCACATGCTACATTATATGTGGCCCTGTTTCAGTGTACAAACTGCATTATATGTGGCCCTGTTTCTGTTCACACTCTACATTACATGTGGTCCTGTTTTAGTCTATACACTACATTATATGTGGTCCTGTTTCAGTCTACACACGACATTATATGTGGTCCTGTTTCAGTCTACACACTACATTATATGTGGTCCTGTTTCAGTCTACACACTACATTATATGTGGTCCTGTTTCAGTCTACACATTACATTATATGTGGCCATGTTTCAGTGTACACACTACATTATATGTTTTCCTGTTTCAGTCCACACACTACATTATATGTGGCCCTTTTTCAGTCCACACACTACATTATATGTGGCCCTGTTTCAGTCTACACACTACATTACATGTGGCCCTGTTTCAGTCTACGCACTACATTATATGTGGTCCTGTTTCAGTCCACTCACTATATTATATGTGGCCCTCTTTCAGTCTACACACTACATTATATATGGCCCTGTTTCAGTCTACACACTACATTATATGTGGTCCTGTTTCAGTCCACACACTGCATTATATATGGCCCTGTTTCAGTCCACACACAACATTATATGTGGTCCTGTTTCAGTCCACACACTACATTATATGTGGCCCTGTTTCAGTCCACACACTACAATATATGTGGCCCTGTTTCAGTCTACACACTACATTATATGAGGTCCTGTTTCAGTCCACACACTACATTATACGTGTCCCTGTTTCAGTCTACACACTACATTATATGTGGTCCTGTTTCAGTCCACACACTACATTATATGTGGCCCTGTTTCAGTCTACACACTACATTATATGTGGTCCTGTTTCAGTCCACACGCTACTTTATGTGTGGCCCTGTTTCAGTCTTCACCCTACGTTATATATGGTCCTGTTTCAGTCCACACACTACATTTTATGTGGTCCTGTTTCAGTCCACACACTACATTATATGTGGTCCTGTTTCAGTCCATACACTACATTATATGTGGTCCTTTTTCAGTCTACACACTACATTATATGTGGTCCTGTTTCAGTCCACACACTACATTATATGTGGTTCTGTTTCAGTCCACACACTACATTATATATGGTCCTGTTTCAGCCCACACACTACATTATATGTGGTCCTGCTTCATTCTACACACTACTCTATTTGTGGTCCTGTTTTAGTCCACACACTACATTATATGTGGCCCTGTTTCAGTCCACACACTGCATTATATGTGGCCCTGTTTCAGTCTACACACTACATTATATGTGGCCGTGTTTCAGTCTACACACTACATTATATGTGGCCCTGTTTTAGTCCACACACTACATTATATGCGGCCCTGTTTCAGTCCACACTCTACATTATATGTGGCCCTGTTACTGTCCACACACTACATTATATGTGGCCCTGTTTCTGTCCACACACTACATTATATGTGGTCCTGTTTCGGTCCACACACTACTTTATATGTGGCCCTGTTTCAGTCTTCACACTACGTTATATATGGTCCTGTTTCATTCCACACACTACATTGTATGTGGTCCTGTTTCAGTCCACACACTACATTATATGTGGTCCTGTTTCAGTCCACACACTACATTATATGTGGTCCTTTTTCAGTCTACACACTACATTATATGTGGTCCTGTTTCAGTCCACACACTGCATTATATGTGGTCCTGTTTCAGTCCACACACTACATTATATGTGGTCCTGTGTCAGCCCACACACTACATTATATGTGGTCCTGTTTCAGTCTACACACTACACTATATGTGGTCCTGTTTCAGTCCACACACTACATTATATGTGGCCCTGTTTCAGTCTACACACTACATTATATGTGGCCATGTTTCGGTCTACACACTACATTATATGTGGCCCTGTTTCAGTCCACACACTACATTATATGTGGCCCTGTTTTATTCCACACACTACATTATATGCGGCCCTGTTTCAGTCTGCACACTACATTATATGTGGCCTTGTTACTGTCCACACACTACATTATATGTGGCCCTGTTTCTGTCCACACACTACATTATATGTGGCCATGTTACTGTCCACACACTACATTATATGTGGCCCTGTTACTGTCCACACACTACATTATATGTGGCCCTGGAACTGTCCACACACTACATTATATGTGGCCCTGTTACTGTCCACACACTACAGTATATGTGGCCCTGTTACTGTCCACACACTACTTTATATGTGGCCCTGTTACTGTCCACACACTACATTATATGTGGCCCTGTTACTGTCCACACACTACATTATATGTGACCCTGTTACTGTCCACACACTACATTATATGTGGCCCTGTTACTGTCCACACACTCTATTATATGTGACCCTGTTACTGTCCACACACTGCATTATATATGACCCTGTTATTGTCCACACACTACATTATATGTGGCCCTGTTACTCTCCACACACTACATTATATGTGACCCTGTTACTGTCCACACACTACATTATATGTTGCCCTGTTACTGTCCGCACACTACATTATATGTTACCCTGTTACTATCCACACACTACATTATATGTGACCATATTACTGTCCACACACTACATTATATGTGGTCCTGTTTCAGTCCACACACTACATTATATGTGGTCCTTTTTCAGTCTACACACTACATTATATGTGGTCCTGTTTCAGTCCACACACTACATTATATGTGGTCCTGTTTCAGTCCACACAGTACATTATATGTGGTCCTGTTTCGGCCCACACACTACATTATATGTGGTCCTGCTTCAGTCTACACACTACACTATATGTGGTCCTGTTTCAGTCCACACACTACATTATATGTGGCCCTGTTTCAGTCCACACACTACATTATATGTGGCCCTGTTTCAGTCTACACACTACATTATATGTGGCCGTGTTTCAGTCTACACACTACATTATATGCGGCCCTGTTTCAGTCCACACACTGCATTATATGTGGCCCTGTTTTAGTCCACACACTACATTATATGCGGCCCTGTTTCAGTCCACACACTACATTATATGTGGCCCTGTTACTGTCCACACACTACATTATATGTGGCTTTGTTTCTGTCCACACACTACATTATATGTGGCCCTGTTACTGTCCACACACTACTTTATATATGGCCCTATTACTATCCACACACTACATTATATGTGGCCCTGTTACTGTCCCCACACTACATTATATGTGTGGCCCTGGAACTGTCCACACACTACATTATATGTGGCGCTGTTACTGTCCACACACTACATTATATGTGGCCCTGTTACTGTCCACACACTACTTTATGTGTGGCCCTGTTACTGTCCACACACTACATTATATGTGACCCTCTTACTGTGCACACACTGCATTATATGTGGTCCTTTTTCAGTCCACACACCACATTATAAGTGGCCCTGTTTCAGTCTTCACACTACATTATATGTGGTCCTGTTTCAGTCCACACATTACTTTATATGTGGCCCTGTTTCAGTCTTCACACTACGTTGTATATGGTCCTGTTTCAGTCCACACACTACATTATATATGGTCCTGTTTCAATCCACACACTACATTATATGTGGTCCTGTTTCAGTCCACACACTACATTATATGTGGTCCTTTTTCAGTCTAAACACTACATTATATGTGGTCCTGTTTCAGTCCACACACTACATTATATGTGGTCCTGTTTCAGTCCACACACTACATTATATGTGGTCCTGTTTCAGCCCACACACTACATTATATGTGGTCCTGTTTCAGTCTACACACTACACTATATATGGTCCTCTTTCAGTCCACACACTACATTATATGTGGCCCTGTTTCAGTCCACACACTACATTATATGTGGCCCTGTTTCAGTCTACACACTACATTATATGTGGCCGTGTTTAGGTCGACACACTACATTATATGTGGCCCTGTTTCAGTCCACACACTACATTATATGTGGCCCTGTTTTATTCCACACACTACATTATATGTGGCCCTGTTACTGTCCACACAGTACATTATATGTGGCCCTGTTACTGTCCACACACTACATTATATGTGGCCCTGGAACTGTCCACACACTACATTGTATGTGGCGCTGTTACTGTCCACACACTACATTATATGTGGCCCTGTTACTGTCCACACACTACTTTATGTGTGGCCCTGTTACTGTCCACACACTACATTATATGTGACCCTGTTACTGTGCGCACAGTACATTATATGTGGCCCTGTTTCAGTCTACACACTACATTATATGTGGTCCTGTTTCAGTCTTTACACTACGTTATATATGGTCCTGTTTCTGTCCACACACTACATTATATGTGGTCCTGTTTCAATCAACACACTACATTATATGTGGTCCTGTTTCAGTCCACACACTACATTATATGTGGTCCTTTTTCAGTCTACACACTACATTATATGTGGTCCTGTTTCAGTCCACACACTACATTATATGTGGTCCTGTTTCAGTCCACACACTACATTATGTGTGGTGGTGTTTCAGCCCATACACTACATTATATGTGGTCCTGTTTCAGTCTACAGACTACACTATATGTGGTCCTGTTTCAGTCCACACACTACATTATATGTGGCCCTGTTTCATTCCACACGCTACATTATATGTGGCCCTGTTTCAGTCTACACACTACATTATATGTGGCCGTGTTTAGGTCTGCACACTACATTATATGTGGCCCTGTTTCAGTCCACACACATTATATTTGGCCCTGTTTTTTTCCACACACTACATTATATGGGGCCCTGTTTCAGTCCACACACTACATTATATGTGGCCCTGTTACTGTCCTCACACTACATTATGTGTGGCCATGTTACTGTCCACACACTACATTATATGTGGCCCTGTTACTGTCCACACACTACATTGTATGTGGCCCTGTTACTGTCCACACACTACATTATATGTGGCCCTGTTACTGTCCACACACTACTTTATATGTGGCCCTGTTACTGTCCACACACTACTTTATATGTGGCCCTGTTACTGTCCACACACTGCATTATATGTGACCCTGTTACAGTCCACACACTACATTATATGTGGCCCTGTTACTGTCCACACACTACTTTATATGTGGCCCTGTTACTCTCCACACACTACATTATATGTGACCCTGTTACTGTCCACACACTACATTATATGTTGCCCTGTTACTCTCCACACACTACATTATATGTTACCCTGTTACTGTCCACACACTACATTATATGTGACCCTATCACTGTCCACACACTACATTATATGTGGCCCTATCACTGTCCACACACTACATTATATGTGACCCTATCACTGTCCACACACTACATTATATGTGGCCCTGTTACTGTCCTCACACTACATTATATGTGACCCTGTTACTGTCCACACACTACATTATATGTTTCCGTGTTACTCTCCACACACTACATTATATGTGACCCTGTTACTGTCCACACACTACATTATATGTGGCCCTGTTACTGTCCTCACACTACATTATATGTGGCCGTGTTACTGTCCACACACTACATTATATGTTACCCTGTTACTGTCCACACACTACATTATATGTGACCCTATCACTGTCCACACACTACATTATATGTGGCCCTATCACTGTCCACACACTACATTATATGTGACCCTATCACTGTCCACACACTACATTATATGTGGCCCTGTTACTGTCCTCACACTACATTATATGTGACCCTGTTACTGTCCACACACTACATTTTATGTGGCCCTGTTACTGTCCACACACTACATTATATGTGGCCCTGTTACTGTCCTCACACTACATTATATGTGACCCTGTTACTGTCCTCACACTACATTATATGTGACCCTATCACTGTCCACACACTACATTATATGTGGCCCTGTTACTGTCCTCACACTACATTATATGTGACCCTGTTACTGTCCACACACTACATTATATGTGACCCTGTTACTGTCCACACACTACATTATATGTGGCCCTGTTACTGTCCACACACTACATTATATGTGGCCCTGTTACTGTCCTCACACTACATTATATGTGGCCCTGTTACTGTCCACACACTATACATGTGTAGCTTTTTTTCCTGGTGAAGACAAACATCTGAGAGAAAATGTAGTTACGGATATCTTTTATTTATTTTAAGGATGGCTACTGTTGAAATTTGCAAGTTATTAATTGAAGTAATTCATCACATTTCAAGAATTTGCTGAGGAAACACAATTACGACAAGAAAATGTTGTAGTTATTAATGTATTATATTTATAAATTGTCTGGAATAAGTGTGTCTTACGTTAATTTCACTAATGATAATTTAGCTAATGGAAAGCATATGCTGTTTATAGGAGACAACCTCGTTACTAAACTGGTGTAACCTAAGATAATCTATAAGATTACACACACACACACACACACACACACACACACACACACACACACACACACACACACACGCAGCACCAGTCTGGAACCCACACCTGGTCAAGCACGTCAAGAAGTTAGAGAAAGTACAAAGGTTTGCAACAAGGCTAGTCCCAGAGCTCAAGGGAATGTCGTACGAGGAAAGGTTAAGAGAAATCGGACTGACGACACTGGAGGACAGAAGGGTCAGGGGAGACATGATAACGACATACAAGATACTGCGGGGAATAGACAAGGTGGACAGAGATAGGATGTTCCAGAGAGGGGAAACAGGGACAAGGGGTCACAACTGGAAGCTGAAGACTCAGACGAGTCACAGGGACGTTAGGAAGTATTTCTTCAGTCATAGAATTGTCAGCAAGTGGAATAGCCTAGCAAGTGAAGTAGTGGAGGCAGGAACCATACATAGTTTTAAGAAGAGGTATGACAAAGCTCAGGAAGCAGAGAGAGAGAGGATCCAGTAGCGATCAGTGAAGAGGCGGGGCCAGGAGCTGAGTCTCGACCCCTGCAACCACAATTAGGTGAGTTAGGTGAGTACACACACACACACACACACACACACACACACACACACACACACACACACACACACACACACACACACACACACACACACACACACACACACACACACATGTAATAAATAAAGAGATGTAAATATCTAACCAAGACAGGACTCGCAGCAATAAGTTAGGAAAATTTTATTTAGTTAGGAAGTAGGAAAGCATTGGTTTAGTAATAAAGTTGTGGATGTGTTAAATAAACTCATCCACAATTCATTGAAGTTAAAATCTTGAGCAGCTTGAAAAATAGGTTGCACGAGCACATGAGTGGGTGTAGGTGAGTGTGAGACATTCCTGCTTAGCTTGGGCAAGTGGGTCTGCAGCAGTGCTCTTTCCTTCTTAAGTAGGTGTGACTTGGACCTACTAGTATGGGCTAGTAGACCTGCTGCGGTACTTCTTCTTTCTCATATTCCTTGATTAGGACAGGAAAATACTTAAACTGGGTCACTGGAGACCGTAGATTGTTCAGCATTGAATGACTAAAATCCACGTACCGCTTTTGAAAGGCAGCATCATGAAGGTGTGGTGCTTCCCTGGCGTTATGTAACCCCTACAGATTTAGTGCTGATCCACGAATAAAAAGAAACAGGACTCACATCAAGTGAAACGTTCTTCACTCTTTACCAACAAAATGCCGGCTCCTTCGCTGACTTTTCAGCACAATCAGCGACTGTGCACAACCAGATTTTGGAACACTGCGACATGAACACCTCCAGATGCTGTGTATAGAAGGTTCGTCTTAGGGGTGGCAGTCTGGTTGGCAGAGTTGGGGCTAAAGGACTTGCCTTGAAGCAGCGTTATTATTATTTTTTGAGGGATGGAATTTTTAGAATGGGCTACAGTTCCCTCCCCCTCCCTTCATTGGCGCCTCTCTTGCACACCACGGTGTTTACACCTCGAGATAAACAAGTCTTGTGTTTACACACTGAGTAATACACAACTCTCGGTGTATACACATAATTTTACTTCGCTGGGTTATCCTATGTTAAATCCCCGTAATATGTAGGTAAGCTCATGACATCTGCATGCCTTCGGAACCATTTGCAGAGTTAATTGTTTTAAACCATTTGTAAATTTCCTCAGTAAATTCTGGATTATTAATCTCATTTTATCCTATTTATTTGTGATAGTCATAGCAGAACTGATGGTAACAGAAGTAAAACAAGTATTTTATACCATTATCAACATAAAACTATTGGTACACACAACTCTAAGTGGCGGTGGACTAACACGAGTAGTTTAAGACAAACAGGACTAATTTCGTTGAGGAAGTTGGAGCTAGTCTTACAAACAGATCCATCTCCTGTAAATTTTATGCCATTTTTCAACATGGTACGGTGTATCCCATCTCCACTCTCTCCGCTTCTATGCTCGCGGTGGCTGGAGGATGGGAAGAGAGCCTACCCCTCAAGGGAGGTTCCTTGAAGGTGGTGAGGGGCTCTTGATCTAGGGAAATGGACCTGTGCTTCGGTTCCCTGAATTGAGCCTGAAAACCTTCCATCCCCTCTCCCCACATGCGCTGTATAATCCTACGGGTTTAGTGCTCTCAATAATAATAATAATAATAATAATAATAATAATAATAATAATAATAATAATAATAATAATAATAATAATAATAATGCTCTCATACATAGATTGTACATTATAGTCCTTAAACTGCGGAGAAGTACATACTTCTTCTCAGTAGATAGTCTTGATAGAGAGGCCTGAGCTTGCTACCATCTGCAGCTCATAAGACTGCCATCCCCACGAGCCCCTTTGAGGCGGGGTAGATGGCAGACCAGAGGCCTAGCTTCTCCCTACGAGCCCCGTGAGGGCGGGGAATGTGGTTAGGCCTGGGGACACTTGGTCCCAAAGATGAGGGGGTACTTGTACCTCCTCCCATGGGAGACTTAAGTCTCGAGACACTCCCTAGATAGGGAGCCAAGGCCGGGTCACCACTACTTGGAAAAGACCCGGGCCGGGAGAATACCGGCGAATAAAAAAAAAAAATAGTCTTGATGTGGATTTCCAGGTCCTCTGATATTCGTAATAATGTTGGTAGAATTACCCACAATATGTTAAGTAAAAGAACACAAGTGTAACAAATGTGACATTTTATTGTGGCAACGTTGTCATAATAAAATGTTATATTATTTGCAGTTTATTCTTTTACTTAACCTCTGATACTTGTTTCTCCCATGTACTATAATATAGGGTACTACTTCGGTATGGGGTCTAACCTAACCTAATCTAATTTGACTCCTGTAGATCACGTTGGCTATGTAGATCGCATACCAAAGTAGCACCCAATATAGTACATGGGAGTATAAGCCGTAAAAATCCTTCTATCACATCTTACGGGTGGCCTAATAAGCCAATGAAAAGGTCATGGTCATATGAGCAAAAGCTCTACTGAGTGGATCATCATATGACTAACATCCGCCTCAGGAGAAATTTTCCTGTTTCTCCTAACAAACGCGAGTGTTACTCATGACTACCCGAGTCTGGAGAAATTTTCCTAACAAACACTATACCACAATACCTTACTTACATTCTGCATCATAAAGGGTGCCTTTAACCTACTTTCCACAAAGTATACATTTACAATTCATTAACTACATCTTAAGGTTTAAGTATTTAGCGCCCCTTCCCCGTGAATGTAATAATGCAACCTAGGTATGTGCGTGTGCACTTGCTCCGGTCAACATGCCTAACTCAAGATTCAACCCCGGCCCCTTCGGCTGTTAGCCCAGCTTTCTACTCTACCACTGAGTTACGAGACCCACAATTTACTATGGATATTATTGCCTGGATAAGGGTTGAGGGTGGGTGAAGCAAGTACATTTAAGTTTGACCCGGGCGAGTACATTTTTACCTCTTGTGAGAAGAAGGATTCATTTGTTGGACTGAACTAAGAACTTGAGATCAGTTTTCTTTGTGTAAGGTTACAGGGGGAACTGATCCAACTTGACCTCCGGGGCGCACTCCTGATGGCACTTGGAAGAATTTTTTTTACGACGGAGAAATGAGACCCTGAATGTGTCAGAGGCTGCTTTCACTTATAAATATAATTTTAACTCGGGTGGTGAATGATATGTTGGTGAATTAATTAAGATGTATGTACGAATGACCATTTGATGTCAAATTCTACTTACTTACTTACTTACTTACAAAATTCAGTCTTAGATGCAAAATATATTCAGGTTCATTACATATGGTTATACACATCATTGTTTACAAAAAAAAAGGTCTTGTCTCAGTCTCACTTATCTCATCACTTCATAGGTTAAGTATATCATACATTTTTTAATTTAAAGAATAAAATTTAAAAAATTAGGACAAAAAAATGATTTTTAATTTATTCGTCATGCACATATATACCGATAGGTGTATATGCACATGACGATAGGTGTATAGTGCCATCAGTATATATACACTGAGAAGCAGAGATCATCCACTGTATATACACTGAGAGTTTACTTTAACCCCAGTCATAAGCATTAAAGTATTCTTGACTGGTGGTGAACAAGGACACCAATGTCAACAAATCCCGTTGTTTGACTTGATTGGGTTACCCTGGGTTAAATATACATAATGTACTCTATATGTATGAAACTTGATAAAAACTTAACAGGTGATATGAAGCTTTAATGACCAGTGACTAGTCGATAGGTCTAAAATCTAATGAACCAGCCATTAATTCAAGACGAGAACAAAGTACATGCAATTAGGAGAGCTGTCCTGCCCGAGGGATAGTTGGCAACAAGGGCGAGTGTATGTGATGTCAGTGTCTTCTTACCAGTCTCCAGTGCTGCTGCCTGACGCCTCGCGAGATTGCATCGCTCACTAGAGCCTCTAAGACCTAAATTCTAGGGACTAGAGA